>NC_092097.1:51249385-51381885 GCF_045679555.1 Salvelinus alpinus
ATGATTTAAGAAGTGATGACCACTCCACTACCGTTGTCAACTCTGTCCTGACATGAACTGAAGCCGTGTCTCATGTGCCCACTCCTCCACTGGCACATTGAATGTTTCCTCTCCAAGCACTGTGAGTACCCCTATCCATTTTCTCTCATTACTCTATGTAGAGTCCATCACATACACAAACAAACACAATCACAGTATTACACATCAATGATTTTACTCCTTACTTGGACTAACTCATTCTTAGCTCTTTGGTCTAACTGTGTAGTGTGTTGTGTTATTGTTATTTGTCTTCCCAGACAAATCCTGTCCTGCACTGAAGTCAAGCCTCTGAACACCTCAACTCATGCCGCATACCCTCATTCAATCACTGCTGTGATCCCTTCCAAACACTGTAAGTAGCCCTCTCATCCCATTCCCAATAATATTGTACTATAAATGTCTTTATTAAATGTTTTAGGTTAAAATAATTACTCTTTGATGATTTTTGAAACACACTTTGACACCTCTATGCGTTCAGCGACTATACCGTGGGTCTCCCATCCTCCTAAATTGTTCAAGTCACCAGCCTCCACTTGTGTACCAATAGAGGAAGGAGGAGAGGGGGAGAGAGAAGGCTGTGTACCAGTAGAGGGAGGAGAAGAGAGGGAGAAGGCTGTGTACCGGTAGAGGGAGGAGAAGAGAGGGAGAAGGCTGTGTACCGGTAGAGGGAGGAGGAGAAGAGCGTCACCTTGACGGAAAACAAAAGGGGAAAATAACATTGAGACACGGCCAGAGTTTATGTGAGCGGTGATGTGATGTCATTATTTCGCTCATGAGGGTGCAATGGCTGGCTTCCTGCCTATAACCATGATGCAACAGGAACTAGTGGCTTTCTGTAGCCTGTTGTTTATCCACTGCCTGCCATTGTACTGTGACAGTAGTAGCCAGTTCTGTCATTGTACTGTCTGACAGTAGTAGCCAGCAGTGGTGGAAAAAGTACCCAATTGTCATACTTGAGTAAAAGTGAAGATACCTTAATAGAAAATGACTCAAGTAAAAGTCACCCAGTAAAAATACTACTTGAGTAAAAGTCTAAAAGTATTTGGTTTTAAATATACTTAAGAATCAAAAGTAAAATTATTAATAATTTCAAACCAGACGGCATAATACTGTATATATGAATGTTTTATTTACTCATAACCAGGGGGACACTCCAACACTGAGACACAATTTACAAATGAAGCATTTGTGTTTAGTGAGTCAACCAGATCAGAGGCGGTAGGTATGACCAGGGTTGTTCTCTTGATAAGTGCATGAATTGGACCATTTTACATTCAAAATGTAACAAGTACTTTTGGGTGTCAGGGAAAATGTATGGAGTAAAAAGTACATTATTTTCTGTAGGAATGTAGTGAAGTAAAAGTTGTCAAAAATATAAATAGTAAAGTACATTATTTTTACTTCAGTACTTACACCACTGGTAGCCAGTTCTGTCATCATACTGTCTGACACTACTAGCCAGTTCTGTCATGTCTTTCCTGAAGAGGATTAATATATACGCCCTACCAAGTGGATGATTCAGTAGGCGACAGGTGAAAACATAAGTCCCTGTGTGGCAGACACGCAGACAAACAGGTGGGTTAAGCAGCACTACTGTACTCACCTGATGATAGCCAACACTCCCTTCAGCACCAAAGCCAGTTCACACGCCTGGAATGATGACAAACAGACAGAGTGTATCGTTCCTAAGTTACTAGTAGGACATGTCATAGAAATAGAATCTATACTGAACAAAAATATAAGCACAACGTGTAAAGTGTTGGTTTCATGAGCTGAAATTAAAGATCCCACAATTTACAGGGATGTCAAATTTGTTTACATCCCTGTTTGTGACCAATTCTCCTTTGCCAAGATAATCCATCCACCTGACAGGTGTAGCATATAAAGAAGCTGATTAAACAGCATGATCATTACACAGGTACAGCTTGTGCTGGGGACAATAAAAGGCCAATCTAAAATGTGCAGTTTTGTCACACAACACAATGCCACAGATGTCTCACGTTTTGAGGGAGCGTGCAATTGGCATGCTGACTGCAGGACTGTCCACCAGAGTTGTTGCCGGAAAATTGAATGTTCATTTCTCTGCCATAAGCCACCGCCAATGTCGTTTTAGAGAATTTGTCAGTATGTCCAACCGGCCTCACAACTGCAAAGTGGTAGGCATGTTGTGTAAATGAAATGATACAAACCCCCCAAAAATCTATTCTAATTACAGGTTGTAAGGCAACAAAATAGGAAAAATGACAAGGGGGTGAATACTTCCGCAAGCCACTGTAGTTAGGGACCATCAGTAAATTACACAATGTATATGGGACAATATTTTTTTTATGTCAATAACTCCAAAATTGAAAAACTTAAAGACTTAAAAACCTTAAGCCAACTATAAATTGTAGAAATGTACACTGCTCAAAAAAATAAAGGGAACACTTAAACAACACAATGTAACTCCAAGTCAATCACACTTCTGTGAAATCAAACTGTCCACTTAGGAAGCAACACTGATTGACAATAAATTTCACATGCTGTTGTGCAAATGGAATAGACAAAAGGTGGAAATTATAGGCAATTAGCAAGACACCCCCAAAAAAGGAGTGATTCTGCAGGTGGTGACCACAGACAACTTCTCAGTTCCTATGCTTCCTGGCTGATGTTTTGGTCACTTCTGAATGCTGGCGGTGCTCTCACTCTAGTGGTAGCATGAGACGGAGGCCACATTTGTGGCCTGCTGGAGGTCATTTTGCAGGGCTCTGGCAGTGCACCTTCTTGCACAAAGGCGGAGGTAGCGGTCCTGCTGCTGGGTTGTTGCCCTCCTACGGCCTCCTCCACGTCTCCTGATGTACTGGCCTGTCTCCTGGTAGCGCCTCCATGCTCTGGACACTACGCTGACAGACACAGCAAACCTTTTTGCCACAGCTCGCATTGATGTGCCATCCTGGATGAACTGCACTACCTGAGCCACTTGTGTGGGTTGTAGACTCCGTCTCCTAATTCTCCTAACTATTCTCCTAACTTGCCCCGGAGCTAGGCAAACCAACTCTACCACGGTTGCACACCAGCTGGCTGAAGCTAATTATTTTTGCTAACTCTTCCCTCCTGCGAACACACACAAGACACATCAAACCACACCCTGAAACCAACTCACTTTTAAATTCAGTCATGGCCGTTGGCATTTCTTAATGAACCAAATCTAAAACGAGACCAAATCAGGAAGTGTTGTCGTCCTTTTGAGCAAAAACTGAAACTTAAAGCGATACTTAGGGGATTTTCACAATGAAGCCCTTTATCTACTTCCCCAGAGTCAGATGAACACGTGGATACCAGTTTTATGTTTCTGCATGCAGTTTGAAGGAAGTTGCTAACTAGGTTTAACGGAATTGCTAACTAGCGTTGGCACAATGACTGTCATTCCGCTAATGCTAGTTAGCATTGGCTCACAAACTTACCTCTAACTTCCTTCATACTGGATGCAGAGACATACAAATGGTATCCGTACGTTCATTTGACTCCGATGAAAGTATGGTAAAAGGCAACATCCAGAAGCATACCTTTAAGTAGAGCTCAGATCAATTGTTTGGGCCCAAGTTAAGGAAAAACTCCACCCAAAAACTAAATTTTTGTTGAATTAGTCCATTGTTGATGTTGTACCAAAATAAATTGCATGTCATCAAAACGTTTAAGATATATACCGGCAGTATTTCTGTATTTTAAAAAAAAGTTATATATCTCGTAGAGTTAGAAAGTTGTCTGTCAGAAGTATTACAATGTAAATGTACTTTTAATCCATCTGACTGCATATTTCAAGACATTAAATATGAAGGTGCAGTGAGATACCCGATGGGTTGGATGATACTTTTCTCATCAATCATCTTGAAGAAAACATACAGTGCATTCAGAAAGTATTCAGACACCTTCCCTTTTTCCACATTGTTTCGTTACAGCCTTATTCTAAAATGTATTTAATTATTTATCCTCAATCGACACACAATACCCCATAATGACAAAGTGAAAAAAGGGATTTAGAAATGTTTGCAAATGTCTAAAAAAACTGAAATACCTTAT
Organism: Salvelinus alpinus; assembly: GCF_045679555.1. Lineage (NCBI taxonomy): Eukaryota > Metazoa > Chordata > Actinopteri > Salmoniformes > Salmonidae > Salvelinus > Salvelinus alpinus. The sequence goes on from NC_092097.1 coordinate 51,253,484, forward strand.
TTTCATAAGTATTCAGACGCTTTGCTATGAGAATTGAAATTGAGCTCAGGTGCGTCCTGTTTCCATTGCTCATCCTTCAGATGTTTCTACAACTTTATTGGAGTCCACCTGTAGTAAATTCAATTGATTGGACATGATTTGGAAAGGAAGACACCTGTCTATATAAAAGGTCCCACAGTTGACAGTGCATGTCAGAGCAAAAAAACAAGCCATGAGGTTGAAAGAATTGTCCATAGAGCGTCGAAACAGGATTGTGTCGAGGCACAGATCTGGGGAAGGGTACCAAATCATTTCTGCAGCATTGAAGGACCCCAAGAACACAGTGGCCTCCATCATTCTTAAATGGAAGAAGTTTGGAACTACCAGGACTCTTCCTAGAGCAGACCGCCCGGCCAAACTGAGCAATCGGGGAGAAGGGCTTTGTTCAGGGAGGTGAGCAATAACCTGATGATCCCTCTGACAGAGCCCCAGAGAACCTCTGTGGAGATGGGAGAACCTTCCAGAAGGACAACCATCTCTGCAGCTCTCCACCTATCAGGCCTTTATGGTAGTGTGGCCAGATGGAAGCCACTCCTTAGTAAAAGGCACATGACAGCCAACTTTGAGTTTGCCAAAAGGCACCTAAAAGACTCTCACACCATGATAAACACGAGTCTCGGGTCTGATGAAACAAAGATTGAACACTTTGGCCTGAATGCCAAGCGTCACTTCTGGAGGAAACCTGGCACCATCCCTACGGTGAAGCATGGTGGCAGCATCATGCTGTGGGGATGTTTATCAGCGGCAGGGAATGGGAGACTAGTCAGCATCGAGGGAAAGATGAACGGAGCAAAGTACAGAGAGATGCTTGATGAAAACCTGCTTCACAGTTCTCAGGACCTCAGACTGGGGCAACGGTTCACCTTCAAACAGGACAACGACCCTAAACACACAGCCAATATAATACAGGAGTGGCTTCAGGACAAGTCTCTGAATGTCCTTGAGTGTCCCAGCCAGAGCCCGGACTTGAACCCGATCGAACATCTCTGGAGAGAACTGAAAATAGCTGTGCAGCGACACTCCCCATCAAACCTGACAGAGCTTGAGAGGATCTGCAGAGAAGAATGGGAGAAACTCCCCAAATACAGGTGTGCCAAGCTTCATCCCCAAGAAAATTTGTGGCTGTAATCACTGCCAAAGGTGATTCAACAAAGTACTGAGTAAAGGGTCTAAATACTTATGTAAATATTTATATTTCCGTTTTTTTTTTTTAAGTAGACGTTTGTCATTGGCCTACACACAATACCCCATGATCTGAAAGTGGAATTATGTTTTTAGATTTTTTTTACAAATTAATTTAAAATGAAAAGATGAAATGTCTTGAGTCAACAAGTATTCAACCCCTTTGTTATGGCAAAGGGGTTGAATGTTATGAATGATTGGCCGAGTTACAAGCTGTGTCGAATACTCATACTAACTGTACTATTTGTGATGTGAATTGAATATATAGTATGCTTATTGGTCATAGTATGGGACAATATGGCTATTTTGTTTAGAAACAAGTCAAAAAAATTTAAGAACTGGTTCAATAATCATATCCTGCTGGTGAGTCAACTTTTTAATGCAGAAGGATTGTTACTCAATTATGAGGATTTTTTATCTCTTTACAATATCCCTGTAACAACTAGAGAGTTCGCCATAGTCTTTGATGCTATTCCATCTGAAACTCTCATGTTATTTAGAGGTGTAGCCAGACCTCACCTTCTTGACCTACCCTCACATAATCCAGTTGACTCTCCAATAGGGAAAATGTGTTTCTCCTTGCTCCCTCAGAACAACAGATCTATACGTGCTTTATTTCAAAGGGATATTGTCTCCATTCCTTATGTCACAACTTACTGGAACACATTGGTCACTAATATCTGTTGGGAAAAAGTCTGGTTATTACCACACACATACTTGCTTGTTAACAAGGTCAAAGAGGTCTCTTTCAGAATGATCCATAAGTATTACCCTGCGAATCATTACCTGAAGAAACTCAAAAAAGACATTAACATTGACTGTACTTTTTGTGTTGAGCATCCAGAAACAGTTTGACATTTATTTTGGCATTGTCTACATGTAAAACAATTATGGAAAGATATTCACAGTTTTATAATTGTTAATATTCTTGATGACTTTTGTTTTTTTTAATGGGAGAATGTGCTGCTCGATTTCCTTAACCATAATAAATCTAAATCAAATCAAATGTATTTATATAGCCCTTCTTACATCAGCTGATATCTCAAAGTGCTGTACAGAAACCCAGCCTAAAACCCCAAACAGCAAGCAATGCAGGTGTAGAAGCATAATAAGGATAAACAAAAACAATTTTACCTCAAATTTAATTGTGCTAATGGAAAAATGTCATATTCATAAATGTAAATTCACTAATAAAAAAACACTCTTCCGTGTTTTCTATAAGGAATTCGAGCAGTACATGAAGACCATTCAACATTATTCTAATAAGAAAGCTGTTAAAACAATCAATATATGTTTTTCTTTCAAGGTCTTTGTATAATCTGTAATATGTTGTACCCCCTAGCATATGTTATCATTGTCTGTTTGTATACTTCTTGTATGTATACAGGTTTTTATACATTTAAAAAATAAATAATAATGGTGATAGTTTGGATATAGTAAGTATGCCAAAGGTTCCCGGATGTCATATTAAATTCGCCAAAATATGAAGTATCCACACAGAGGACGCTATTTCCTTGTGAAGAAAAATCTTGTTGCAAGAACTGGGAGCTCTTTAAATTTGAGGTGTCCAAATACCTTAGAAAATATGGTAGTAATCTTGCTAAGACCAGAAGAGCTGAGGAGGAAAAGGTGATCATTAAGATAACTTGCCTTTCTCAGAGGTCCCCAGCCGGCCTCTCGGGGGAGGAGAAGATGGAACTAGTTGAGTTACAAAATAAACTGGATAATATATATAGATTAAAAGCAGAAAGAGCCTTTATTAGATCTAGGAAAAAATGGATTGAGGAGGGAGAACAGAATTCATCCTATTTCTTTAGACTTGAGAAATTTCACTCTAAAAATAACACTATCCATAAATTAAACATTGATGGTGTTATTACAGATGACCAAAAAATAATCGCTAAATACTGTAGCAATTTTTACAGAAAATTGTATAGCTCTACGTACTGTCAGGAATCCACAGATATGTTTTTTAACTCACTGAATAATGTTCACTCTATCAGTGATATAGAATCTAAACAGTGTGATGAACCCATAAAAGTTGGGTTCATAGAGTCTATCAAACATCTAAAGAACAATAAATCACCAGGTGTTGATGGAATTACATCAGAATTTGACAAAATATTTTCTGAACAAATAGCTCCCTTCCTATTTGAAGTGTTTTTAGAGAGTATTAAAAACAATGTTCTCCCTCCTACAATGAGTAGTCAGGGGTTAATAACACTGATACCTAAGCCTAAAAAAGAAGTGCTGCTCATCGATAACTGGCGTCCAATTTGTCTTCTTAATAATGACTATAAGATATTAGCCTTACTACTTGCAAAAAGAATTAAAGAAGTCCTGGATGCAATCATTGATGAAACACAGTCTGGCTTCATGAGGAACAGACATATTTCTAACAATGTCAGACTAGTATTAGACATACTTGACTACTCAGACCTAATAACCGAGGATAGCTTCATATTATTTTTAGATTTTTATAAAGCATTTGACACAGTAGGGCATCAGTTTCTCTTCCACTCCCTTGAGAGACTTGGCTTTGGGGATTTTTTCTGTAAGGCTATTAAGACTCTCTATGCAAATGGTAACAGCTCTATCAAATTGAAATGTGGCACCTCACCTAGATTTGAGTTAAAGAGAGGATTTAGGTAAGGTTGTCTATCTCCCCGTATCTGTTTTTATTAATCACGCAACTTCTTGCAAATTCTTAAAAAAATAGTCCTGTACAAGGTATTTCCATCGCTGGTAAAGAAATTATTATAAGCCAGCTGGCTGATGATACTACACTTTTTCTGAAAGACGCTAACCAAATTCCCATATCGATTAATGTGATACAATCCTTTTCCAAAGCGTCTGGTCTATACCTTAACATTAATAAATGTGAACTCATAGCTGTCAAAGATTGTGTGACACCTTCATATTATGGTATTCCAGTAAAAGAAGAACTTACATATTTAGGCATAACCATTACAAAGGATCAGAAGTCTAGAGGCTTACTAAATTTTAACACTCTTATTAAAAAAACCCAGAAGAAGCTAAATCAATGGCTACAGAGGGACTTATCTTTAAAAGGTAGAGTCCTAATAACCAAGGCTGAAGGTATCTCTAGACTAACATATGGCGCTCTATCTTTATATCTTGACAGTAAAATAAGCAAGGAGATAGACCAGATGCTTTTCAACTTTCTTTGGAGAAACCGTACCCATTACATTAGGAAAACTGTTGTAATGAACACTTATGAGAATGGTGGACAAAATTTTCTGGACTTTACTACTTTAAATAATACTTTTAAGATCAATTGGATAAAACAATTCCTAAGAAGACCCACTTCTATCTGGAATTTTATTCCTCATCATGTCTTCTCTACTTTTGGTGGCCTTAACTTCATGTTGTTGTGCAATTATAATATTGACAAAATTCCAGTGAAACTTTCTGCTTTTCATCGGCAGGTTTTCTTGTCATGGTCCTTAATTTATAAAAACAATTTTTCTCCACACAGATATTATATATGGAATAATCGGGATATATTGTATAAAAATACTTCTTTGTTTTTAGAATATTGGTTCCGAAATAATATCCTATTGGTGAGCCAACTGGTAAATGCAGAGGGTCTTTTACTCAGTTATAAGGAATTCTTATCACTTTACAAGGTCCCTATAACACCTAAAGATTTTGCAATTGTTTTAGACGCCATTCCCTCAGGTGTTGCTGTTATTCAGGAACGTGTCAAGACCTGACCCTCAGAGCCTACCTTCTATTGACCCTGTTGACTCATCAGTAGGAAATATTTGTTTCTCTTTTGGTCCATTCAACTACAGGGCGATTTGAACCTTGTTTCAGCAGGATGTTGTATCTATACCTTATGTCATGCCTTATTGGAATGGATTTATTGATAATATCTGTTGGAAAAAAGTTTGGATGTTGCCACACACATACCTACTTGTTAACAAAATTAAGGAAGTTTCCTTTAAAATTATTCATAAATATTATCCTGCTAACCACTATATGAAGAAGTTTAAGGAAAACATCAACTCTGACAATTTGTTAGCTACGCTGTCCTTACGAACCACATAGTATATCATTAAAGCAGTATGTACCGGTATGTTAACGTTAGCTAGCTACCTAACGTTATACATCAAACTTGCCAGTATATTAACGATAGGCTATAGGTTAACTACCCAACGTTTATTGAGTTGATTACGCCTGTCATTCTTAGCTTAGCTAAATGGTATAGTCGGCGTGCGTTCTCAATGGGACATTAGGGTGCTTTCCTAAATTCGCTCTTGCTACCTACTCCGATTTCAGAGCACCCTCGTCTGAGTGTACCGGAGCGCAGAATAATGAATTTACAAGTGCTCGATATGGCCGGTATCAGTAAACGTTGGCAAAAAAAGCGTAATTAATTTGTTGCCAGCAGCACAGTTAATCACCAACGCTCTGGATAACATGGAGACTGCCTAACCAGCTCTACTAGGGCGAGTAAAATGGTCAGAGTGGTCTAATTTGTGTCTGGATGTAGCTAGCAAAACTAGCCCATGTTAGCTTGGGTGCTTGACTGCGGTTGTAAGGTCAGAACGCTCAAATCAACCCTACTCCTCGACCCGAGCGTCCAGTGTGCGCTCCGAGAGCGAAATGCTCTGAATTTACAAACGGACAATCTGACAACGCTCTGAATGTACGAGCGCACTCTGGCACTACACTTTGAATTTAAGAACACACCCGAAGTCGTAAAATGTCTAACTAGTAATTTGTTATGCTAACTAGCTAGCAAGTGGTTGCTTAGCAACAGCATCAACTTCCGGAAAAAGAGCTAGTACGCTCAACTCAAAGCATACTGTTCGGTTACAGTATACTAAATTGAACTAATAGTATGTAGTATATACTCATTAAGTATGTAGTATATACTCATTAAGTATGTAGTATACAGTATGTTAGTATGGTATTCGAACACCGCTACAGTTTTGACTTAAATCTGCTTGAAAATCAACCAATTTGACAGAGCTTGAAGAATTTTTTAAAGAATAATGGACAAATGTTGCACAGTCCAGGTTTGCAAAGCTCTTAGAGACTTACCCAGAAAGACTCACAGCTGTAATTACTGCCAAAGGTGATTCTAACATGTATTGACTAAGGGGGTTGAATACTTATGTAATCAAGATATATTAGTATTTTCTTTTTTTTAACAAATTGTAGAATTTTTATTCCACTTTGACAGTTTTTTGTAGATCATTGACAACAAATGACAAATCCATTTAAATCCCACATTGTAACACAACAAAATGTGGAAAAAGTCAAGAAGTGTGAATATTTTCTGAAGGCACAAGGTAGCTCTGGTAATATGGGGCATCTTTTTTTAATGGTTTGGGCTAGACTTACTATAAAGATGCAATCATGCCGGTCGCGAAGATGTGCTCTATTGGTCCTCTCTGGCAGGAAGAGCACACGGAGAGAAGCAACGTATTTCAGACATGAGGTGTTAGGCTATGATATCTCCAAATATTTTTTTTCGGATCTACATTGACCTCAAAAACAACCTCCAGAATGCAGACGATGGAAATCCTTTGCAGTGACGGTGAACTTTAACACCTGAGTAACAAAGGAAAAATAAAAATATCATCATCGTTCATTTGGAGCCAGTACTACCAAAGAAACTACCTTTCATCGTGACAGACACAATACCTTAAAGGTGCACTATGCAGAAATCGCTCTGCCATTTCCTGGTTGCAAAAATTATAATAGTTTGCCTAATTTCAAGTATAGTGTAGAGAATCAATGTACCAACCGCTGTGAAATATATTTTTCTTAACAAAAATTCATGTATTTTCAGCTGCCCTAACTGAATAATAATTTTAAATGCATAGGGGAGGAGAGAGCTGGGGGAGAAAATTGCTGGGGGAGAAAAGAGCTAGGGGGGAGAAGAGAGCTGGGGGAGGAAAAAGCTAGGAGTGGATTTGGAATCGACCTCCATCTTTTTACCTGGGGCTTATCTCCTTGGCGATGTCGGCAAGGTCGTCCAGTTGCGCCAAGCTCTTCGGCATGTTTACTTTGCCGTTGGCCTTGATGGCAGACGGCAGCTTCCTCAGGCAGGCGGAGGACACCTTCATCAGGACCTGGGCGCCATGAGCTGGGGGGGGGGGGGGGTGTACAGACAAGGGCTTCATCCTAATAATCTATCTGTCCCCCTAAAGTGTACACTTGTTCACTTCCCTTCACTGGTTTGAAAGGAAACCATTTGAAAGGAAATTACTGGTATAAGAAAACTCCATCTAGCCCTTGTCTTCACCAATACAACGCTTTAAGATATGTGGGTAGTAGTGAATGAGTGTACACTTCAGACAACAGAAGATATTATTGGGATACACATGAGAAGACAAGAGTAGGATACAAATAGACATATGGAGAGATGAGACGTCAGGAGGAGCTCAGTGAAAATACTATTGTAGAAATGTCACAAGTGTACAGCCATTCTTAGCTAGCAAGAACTACAACTAGAAAATTGTACTTTTCCTGAAGGAAAATTGGTAAGAAGTAAAATGAAGATGTCATTAGTGAGAGAGTGAGGGAGGGCACCTGTTCAATTTCCTCTATGGCATCCTTCACCACCCCGATATGGGAGGCCAAGAGCCCCAGCACTGCTGCCTGGTTATCTAGATGGACGACCACGACAGGCACAGACATGCAGGAGTTATCTGGATAGACGAACACAGGCATGCAGAGGTTATCTGGATGAACGACAACGACAGGCACAGACATGCGGGGGTGTATGCTTCATGATTAACGACTCATGGTTTAATCATAACAACATACAGGAACTCAAGTCCTTCTGTTCACCTGACCTAGAATTCCTTACAATCAAATGCCGACCACATTATCTCCCAGGAGAATTCTCTTCAATTCCAGTCACAGCTGTGTATATCCCCCCCAAGCAGATACCCCCAAGCAGATACCTCGACGGCCCTCAAGGAAATTCACTGGACTCTATGTAAACTGGAAACCATATATCCTGAGGCTGCATTTATTGTAGCTGGGGATTTTAACAAAGCTGTTTGTATTGCCCGCACTCGCGCGGGCAATACACCCGACCACTGCTACTCTAACTTCCGCGATGCGTGACTGCATGTCACTAACACCCCTGAATTACTAGCATATGTCTGAATATACAAATACCCTCACCTTAAGTCTTAACATCTAAATTAGCAGCAAAATCTATTCAACAATAACATGATAGTCAAGGTATGTTTGTATTTTAAGCTGGTAAAAAGGTATTTCTTAGGCAAATCTGACCACAACTCCATTTTGCTCCTACCGTCCTATAGGCAGACACTCAAACAGGATGTACCCGTGACTAGAACCATTCAACGCTGGTCTGACCAATCGGGATCCACGCTTCAAGATTGTTTTGATCATGTGGACGGGGAAATGTTCCGGTAAGCCTCTAAGAATAACATCAATTTATACGCTGACTCGGTGAGTGAGTTTATAAGGAAGTGCATTGGAGATGTTGTACCCACTGTGACTATTAAAACCTACACTAACCAGAAACCGTGGGGGTAGATGGCGGCATTCGTGCAAAACTGAAAGCGTGAACCACCGCATTCAACCATGGAAAGATGTCTGGGAATATGGCAGAATATAAACAGTGTAGTTATTCTCTCCGCAATGCAATCAAACAAGTGAAATGTCGGTATAGGAACAAAGTGGAGTCATAATTCAACGGCTCAGACACGAGACGTATGTGGCAAGGTCTACAGGCAATCATGGAATATAAAAAGAAAACCAGCCACGTCACAGACAACGACGTGGAATTGTTAGATTACTGCACTGTCAGAACTAGAAGCACAAGCATTTCGCTACACTAGCATTAACATCTGCTAACCATGTGTATGTGACCAATAAAATGTGATTTGATTTGCAGAGGTTATCTGGATGGACTACAACAACAGGCACAGACATGCAGAGGTTATCTGGATGGACGACCGCGACAGGCAGACATGCAGAGGTTATCTGGATGGACTACAACAACAGGCACAGACATGCAGAGGTTATCTGGATGGACGACCGCGACAGGCACAGACATGCAGAGGTTATCTGGATGGACGACCGCGACAGGCACAGACATGCAGAGGTTATCTGGATGGACGACCGCGACAGGCACAGACATGCAGAGGTTATCTGGATGGACGACCGCGACAGGCACAGACATGCAGAGGTTATCTGGATGGACGACCACGACAGGCACAGACATGAGTTTATCCTAGACTGCAGACGCTAGGCATCATTTACAAGTGCTAATATTGTCCCCCATCAGACTATATTCTCAGTTTAATCTTGTTATGTATATTACGTAATAGATGTGTTAAATTTGTTTTGGTTTAGAATGAGCCATCAAGCACCTGTCAGAACAGGTGCAGGGGAGGGGAAAAATAAAATACACATAATCCGTATGTACTTAAATAGCGAATGAAGGGCGTGGTTCATTTAAATTTCAGGCAGGTAGGCTACTCCAGTTGTAAAGTGAGGCCATCAAAATTGTTTTCTCATGCAATTAGCCTATACAAATGTTGTGCAACATGGGCTTATAGGAACTCTTATTTCAATCCATGCATCAACCAGCTATGAGGAGCTGGCTATCGCTGCACAACAGGTTTGATTTTATTTTATTAGGATCCCCATTAGCTGATGCCAGTGGCGACAGCTAGTCATACTGGGGTGCGACACATAAGGAAAAGCAGCCAACAAGTGCTCACCATATGTGGGAACTCCTTCAAGACTGTTGCAAAAGCATTCCTCATGAAGCTGGTTGAGAGAATGCCGAAAGTGTGAAAACCTGTCATCAAGGCAAAGGGTGGTGTAATGACATGCACTGGGAGTCAGGAAGCAAGTTCAGGGAGTGAGCGTTTTAATAAATATACGGAACATAATACAAAACAAGAAACTCAAACAGCACACAGACAAGAAACAGAAACAATGACGCCTGGGGAAGTAACCAAAGGGAGTGACATATATTTCGAAGGTAATCAGGGAAGTGATGGAGTCCAGGTGAGTCTGACGACACGCAGGTGCGTGTTAACGATGGTGACAGGTGTGCGTCATAATGAGCATCCTGGTGCACACGTGACAGGTGGCTACTTTGAAGAATCTCAAATCTAAAATATATTTTCATTTGTTTCACCATTTTGTTTTACCACATGATTCCATATGTGTTATTTCATAGTTTTGATGTCTTCACTATTATTCTACAATGGAGAAAATAGTAAAAATAAAGAAAAACCCTGGAATGAGTGAGTAGGTGTGTACAAACTTTTGACTGGTACTTTATATCCCTGTAATATCATTCCTACATGACCTTAACTCTATATATCCCTGTAATATTACTTGTTGTAGAATACCATCGCTTTTGGGCAACCAGTAATGCACATTGGATAGCGACAATACACTCTTCTGGATGGATTCAGCAAACTTCTCACTATCCTGATGACGAGGAAGACGGGGAAACATTTAATAATGACAACATGTATTGTATTTATTATGATCCCCATTAGTTCCTGCCAAGGCAGCAGCTACTCTTCCTGGGGTCCAGCAAAATGAAGGCAGTTTATACAATTTTAAAAACATTACAATACATTCACAGATTTCACAACACACTGTGTGCCCTCAGGCCCCTACTCCACCACTACCACATATCTACAGTACTAAATCTATGTGTATGTATAGTGCGTATGTTATCGTGTGTGTGGCCAATGTTTGTGTTGCTAGCATATGGTTAAACTCCATTTATGAGCTACTTTTGAAAGCAGACAAAATAAATGTCTTCAATTTATCAAGTAAGACCCTGCCATCAGATCACCTCAGTGTTCTCAATAAGGGGTTATCATTTGTACCCACTGAATACATTAATGACTGTGACGTCCAGATTGATCTATTCAAGTTTTTCCGTAATCTGAGATTGCGTGAATTCTTTGATAAGAGTGAAATTGGCTCCACTTGAAATGTCATCCTCAGTGAGATCTATACATAGGACTACCACGTTAATCAATAGACTTACCTGTCCTACCGTGAGTTAAGGAGGAGATGGAGCCATCAACCCAGCTGAGGAACCTGACAACTCTGAGAGAACCACATTTAGAGCAAAAAGTTAATTCGTACTTCCCCCCCAAACGCAATGTGTCCATAGAAACCTGTAGGATTGTTGAAAATGTTGTAGGTGACTTACTGAAAGACAAACAGAAACACAAATCCTATGATAACCTGAGTAGAGACGAGAGAATGGCTCATAAGGACTTAAAGTCAGATCCTTCCATTATCATTAAAAGAAATGTGACAAAGGAGGAATTTGTATACAAAATAAATGTGACTTATGTGAATGAATTTCGCCGACAACTATCTAAAGGTGACTTCTATCGCAAACTGAATTATGACCCTACCCTGGAATTCCAGCATAATATCACATCCACAGTGGAACGCTGTTTGGAATCAGGACAAATCACCAAAAAAGAATGTGAATTTCTGTGTGAAATTTCCTAAAATTGCAACTTTTTATACAGTCGCTAAATTACACAAACAAGTGTCTCCTCCCCCAGGTAGACCCATTGTAGCAGCAATCGACACTGTGACATCCAACATGTCTAAGTTTGTGGATTACCACATTAAACCGATGGTTGAGAATCTCCCATCTTATGTCAAAGACACTAGTCACATGATCTCATTGATAGAGGGCTTAGGAAGGATACCAGAGGGCACTCTGCTGGCCACTCTTGATGTGGAGAGCTTGTACACTAACATCCCACACACTGGAGGCTTGCAGGCGCTGCACCACTTCCTTCAGCAGAGAGACCCTACCCTTGCTCCATCCAATCATTGTGTCTTACAACTTACTGAACTGGTAGCATCCATTAACTACTTTGTCTTTGAGTCAGACTTTTTCATTCAAATTCGGGGTGTAGCCGTGGGCTCCCGCTTTTCCCCCAACTATGCAAACCTGTATGTGGGACAATTTGAGAAAGCACTCCTTTACAAAACAGAGACACAACCCCTACTTTCTAAAATCCTCCTATGGAAGAGATGCATATATGATGTCTTTGTGCTCTGGGAAGGAAGTCAGCAGGAACTAAATTAATTCCAAACTCAACTAAACGAGAGCGCTGGATACCTCAATTTACCAAAATCACCATACAGACTGATGAGAGACACATATACTACCTGGACTTATGGATCATCAAAGAGAATGATGCATTACACACAGCTGTATACACAAAGCCCACAGACCGCAATACCCTTCTATGCATCCCCTTATCCTCAAGAATGGTCTACCATATAGCCAGTTATGCAGGGTTAAACAAATCTGTGGCCACCAGACAGATTTTGACAGCAATGCCCCAAAAAAACGAACGGATGAATTCAAAATGAAAGGCTACAATGTCAAAATTATTGCTGCAATGATGAAAATATCTCAAAAACCAAGAGAAAAACTCATCCAAAGAAGAAAAACAATGCAAAAGGCTTTTACACCAAGGGTTCAGAGAAAATGAAAGCAATCCTGAAAAAGCACTGTCATATTCTGCAATCACACAAAAACAATCGCACCTCTCTTCAAGGAATCCCCACCGCTGGTTTAGAAGCGTGGTCGCAATATTGGGGATAGCTTGGTGAGATCTGACTTGCCCCATGAGCTCACTCAGACTCATGACACCCATGCCAAATAGGAACTACAAATGGGGTTCATGCTCACAGTGCAATAGCAATATAAAAAATCCTTCTTCAGACATCCACATACAGGTCGAAAATCCCTGTCAGGGGTATCACCTCATGCAAGACCAAGGGAGTGATCGATCTTATCACCTGTTCATGTGGGAAAGCCTACGTAGCACAAACGAAAATACAATTAAAACAACGCATAGCTGAACACCCCAGCTCAATCAGGTGGAAGCACATTGACCATCCAATCTCCTCCCTCAAATACACAGGCATTGAGCATGTTGCTCTACCAAGGAGAGGAGGTGACATTGAGATCCTACTACTACAAAGGGAGGCTTACTGGACATCCTATCTAAAAACATTGACCCCTAGTGGTCTGAATATTGACTTTGATCTCAGGCCCTTCTTATGAACAATTCTCAATTTTATGAACAAGTCTTATAAATATATATATTCTTTCTACAGCATATCAGCATACACCCAATATGTCCCCCCTGTTGATATGTTCCCCCTGTCCCCCCTGTTGATATGTTCCCCCTGTCCCCCCTGTTGATATGTTCCCCCTGTCCCCCCACAATATGTCCCCCCTGTTGATATGTCCCCCCTGTCCCCCCACAATATGTCCCCCCTGTTGATATGTTCCCCCTGTCCCCCCTGTTGATATGTTCCCCCTGTCCCCCCTGTTGATATGTTCCCCCTGTCCCCCCTGTTGATATGTTCCCCCTGTCCCCCCTGTTGATATGTTCCCCCTGTCCCCCCTGTTGATATGTTCCCCCTGTCCCCCCACAATATGTCCCCTGTTGATGATGTTTATTATGCATTATGGTTAAACCAAAATATTTCATGTAACACATTTTTTTAGGAAATAGGAAAAATATATATATATATATGAAATTGAGTTAAACAATAATGTATGATGATGCTAATATTATGTACAATATTTTATTAAGTTTCCATATGATAATAGCCTAAAATATTCAATATGCTATAAACTATAGTTTTTTAACAGTTTTACTCAATTCGTTCATTTTAGCCAAGATTTAAAGTTGAACTTCTAGCCTATGTTTTAGAGGTGACGGGAATACAGCAGCAAAGTGTAAGAAGGGTTAGATGGGATTGGTTTTAAGGTGTTTTGCCCTACAGTCAGTTTGAGGCATGGGCTACCTGGACAGGGAGACTGCCTGTCATGCTTGAGTGCTGCGCCTGTCGGCATGCGCCCAATCTCTGGTGGCAGTTGTTTGGGTCAAAAATTTAGGGCCATTATGGAAGAGCCTAATTATACCAAGCCTATGTATTCACATTATCTACTACAGTGTCTATCAACGATGATGACAATTGCATCAAAACAGTGTTGCTGACTGTTAGCTGTAGCTGACGCTAACAACAGATATCACATGACTCTGGACTGAAGAAGGTTAGCTATCTAAATGGGACATGTATCAATACAAGACTGGTAACGACATCCCCATACCTTATACTCGGTCTCGAACACACTGGACCGAGTTCAGGAGATTTTGTAAAGGGACGACACGTCTGCACAATAATTATCAGCGCTTATGGCACCATGTACATACGCTGAACGCAAAACGTTGTGCTATTGTGGAAGTAATATTAGTTGGACAATTGTTTTCATGGCAGTTAGAAGTACAAGTAAGACACCATTATAGCTCGGTTTTTGACTCCACCTTGTGGCAGTTTTGTGTTACTGCAATCAGATTCGTTTTTTTCAGAGGCGAAGCGAGAGGATTTACTGCGCCCAAAATCTGTCAGTGAGATCAGTGGTAGAACTTGAGTTTTATACAAGGGGTGGCCAAGTCTACTTCAGGGGGTGCATAGACCATGACAGAAAATGTGTGTGCAACCCTAACCTGGCATCTAAGGAGCATGAATGAATCCTATGATTGCGGATTAGAGGTAGAAGTTATAATTCACTTAACCCAGAGTATTTCAATGTAGCAGATAATGTGGTCCAAAAGGGTTACTTTACTAGAATTCTTTAACATACTATGAATAGTCAGTGTCTCTACCTCAGAACTGCAGCTCAATGTCTTTCTTTCTCTCTCACACACACACACACACCTGAGAGACTTGTGTCACTCTGTTTTCATGAATATATAATCTGGGGTCGATAAGCGTTGAACATCCAACATATTTTCAGAAAATATCAAGCAGAAATGGCCTTGAAAAAAAAAAGATATATATATAGTGCCCATCAATATTACAAACTTACAGTATCATATTTATGCTCATATATATTATGTTAACTAATAGCAAAGAAACATTTTAGAATTGGCCTAATCAAGACCATATTAAATCTGTGTGATGATACCCTTTGGATTTATCATCTTAGAATGTCAGTGTACTAGCTAGTACACAGTGCAGGTTTAAATCATGACCAGAGGGACCGCCTAAGTGCAAAATTATCCTAGCTAGATTTAAAACAGCATAATTCTGTATTTCTGGTGAGAACTGGCAAAATGTTTCACAAACTCCTCCATGTTGAGGGAGCGTGCCCTCCTTGACTCAACACTGAGAATTCCGAGGTGACTTAACCTGTCATCAACCATTGTTGTCCTAAGGTGGGGTTTAATCAGTTTTAAAGCTGAGAAGCTTCTCTCGCAAGAAGCACTGCTGACTGGTGTAACAACAGAAATCTTACAAGGTCGAAATAGCTCATGGAACACCGTTTTATAAGGTTCTAGAAACACAACAAAGTCAAGGAGAGTAGACGGTCTGTCCCTTTCACTATTTTCTCCCCTATCAAGAAGCCGCTTAGTTTGATGAACCTCATGTTTGAGGTCCTCTAAATCTGACTCAAAGGTCTGAGCAAAGGCCAACAGAGGCTCCTCATTCAAGAATGTTGTACTCTTTGGGTTGAGAGACTGGACCCCTTGCATTGTCTCACAATTCTTCTTTGAAAAACGCCTCTGCAGCTCAGCTGTGCGACTGTCAAGCACCTGATAAAAGACCTGCTGCATCTAAGCTTTCAGCTGACTGAAAGTGTAAAAAGCTTTTGTGGATGGCCCCGTTGTAATAGTACATCACAACTAAAGACATTTGTTATTTTTTCTTTAAATCTTTGGTTTCATCTGCAATGACACTAAAAACTTCACTTTCTCTTACTTCTCTTATTAGTTCACTTTGTACCATCTCAGTTAAGACCTCAAGAACTTCCTTCTGGATTTGGTGGCTTGTGTACTTAGCATTGCCACATGCATTCATCCTTTTCTCTATGAGGGTCATGCTTTGCTATTTCTTCTAAGATTGTCAAAAAATGACCCTTGTTGTGAGAGTCATCAGACTCTCGATGACCTCTCTGCTCTTTATTTTGAGTGGCAGTTAATAGGAACACATCTGCAATTGTTTTAATGTAAGTACAGTTTTCCTCCACTTTCTTTTTCTGGTCCTCATTTATGACATCTAACATAGATGAGTTGCTGTCAATAGCCATTTTATGCTGATTCCAAGCATACATAGCATTGATATGATGCTCTGCCTTCGAATGGGGCTTAAACCCAGAATCTTTAACAGCACCTTTTTCCAGTTACAAAAACCTGACTGTGATGCGAAGGCAGATTCAGGTCTATTGGGCAGAGAAAAATGCCTACAGGCGAAACAATAAATTGAATCTTGACTTACAGAATATTCAAGCCATGAATTGTCCTTATACCAGGAGCTGTTGAAAACCCTTTTCCTAGTACCATGCTGAGTTCTGGGAAATGTTTTCAAACACGGCTGTACAGGACCCCTGAATCTTGAAAGGTCTGAAATACAAGTTAAGTAATGTGTCATATCTCTATGGAAATGTATAATTAAGGGATCACCCAAGATTAAATACTAAAATGTGTAGTTTAAAGTATAGGCCTGGACTACCATTGGGTCCTTTTAGAACAGAAAAAAAACAAGTTACTAGTTAGATCATGGCTAGCCCTACTCTGCAGTAAGTAACTTAGCTATCTATAATTTCTTACACATGTACGACAGCTAACAGGCAATCTGCAAATTGTTGTAATCTTTTGAGTAACGTTAACAGATTGATAATAACAATTGTTGGTTTTGAGTTCAAGTACGAAAATCTAACTGAGTTAATGGATTTCAAATGGCTGAATGTTAACTTGCTGAACACTGATGGCTGTAGCCTACTAGTTACCCCACATTATCTAAACATTCATATACTGTAACTTACAACACTGCACTGTATATGCGTGTCTTACTAGCACAGACGTAAACATAATGTTAGGCTAAATTGGGAACCGATCTCTCTTATCTGATTAACTGTCTGTTAGTGGAGCGAAAGGTCTAACGTTAACTTACACAGCGACTTTACTTTCGTAAAAGTTGTTCAGGAAACCTAAAACCGACGCTAAACCTGAAAACTTACTTCAAATATGATGCTTTCACCAATTGCGAAAAGAGCTCGTGGAGCTGTGGAAATATTCTCTCTTCTTCTTCTGTATCTCGCAACCAACATTAATATTCTCTCTTCTTCTTCTGTATCTCGCAACCAACATTAATATTCTCTCTTCTTCTTCTGTATCTCGCAACCAACATTAATATTCTCTCTTCCTCGTCCTCGATTTGAAACATGCGCCGCTGAACGTCAAAATAAATGCTTCTTTCAACAAGAGGTGAAATGAGATGTCAATCAGCATCAAACTGCCAGTAGCGAATGAATTTTTGGGGTTGCACCGGGGTGGCCAATCAGATGTCAGGGGTGTCCAGTGCCCCTGAGTGAGATAAACCTTTTTTGTATGGAGGCCTATGAGAAAGTTTCGAATTACATGACTTTTATTTGATCAAATTTAATTTTTGTAATGTTTAGGCTGTTACAAATGTAATGATATAAGTGGATGCACGAGGCATTCCGGCAACTTTGAGAAGTTCACACTGTATCTGCCCTCTCATTGGCTAGATGGTCCCACCTGATCTCTCCTGCCTTCAAGAGCTGCAAAATCTGGACCCCTAAAAATCAGCCGGGCTAGACAATCTGGACCCTCTCTTTCTAAAATTATCTGCCGAAATTGTTGCAACCCCTATTACTAGCCTGTTCAACCTCTCTTTCGTATCGTCTGAGATTCCCATAGATTGGAAAGCTGCCGCGGTCATCCCCCTCTTCATAGGGGGAGACACTCTAGACCCAAACTGCTACAGACGTATATCTATTCTACCCTGCATTTCTAAAGTCTTCGAAAGCCAAGTTAATAAACAGATTGCCGACCATTTCGATTCCCGCCGTATCTTCTCTGCTATGCAATTCTGGTTTCAGAGCTGGTCATGGGTGCACCTCAGCCACGCTCAAGATCCTAAACGATATCATAACCGCCATCGATAAGAGACATTACTGTGCAGCCGTCTTCATCGACCTGGCTATGGCTTTCGACTCTGTCAATCACAACATTCTTATTGACAGACTCAGCAGCCTTGGTTTCTCAAATGATTGCCTCGGATGGTTCACCAACTACTTCTCTGATAGAGTTCAGTATGTTAAATCGGAGGGTCTGTTGTCAGTTTCTCTGGCAGTCTCTATGGGGGTGCCACAGGGTTCAATTTCCGACTCTCTTCTCTGTATACATCAATGATGTCGCTCTTGCTGCTGGTGATTCTTTGATCCACCTCTACGCAGACGACACCATTCTGTATACCTCTGGCCCTTCTGTGGACACTGTGTTAACTAACCTCCAGATGAGCTTCAATGCCATACAACTCTCCTTCCGTGGCCTCCAACTGCTCTTAAATGCAAGTAAAACTAAATGCATGCTCTTCAACCGATCGCTGCCCGCACCTGCCCGCCCGTCCAGCACCCTGTACCCTGGACGGTTCTGACTTAGAATATGTGGACAACTACAAATACCTAGATGTCTGGTTAGACTGTAAACTCTCCTTCCAGACTCACATTAAACATTTCCAATCCAAAATTAAATCTAGAATTGGCTTCCTATTCCGCAACAAAGCATCCTTCACTCATGCTGCCAAACATACCCTCGTAAAACTGACTATCCTACCAATCCTCGACTTCGGCGATGTCATTTATAAAATAGCCTCCAACACTCTACTCAACAAATTGGATGCAGTCTACCACAGTGGCATGCGTTTTGTCACCAAAGCCCCATATACTACCCACCACTGCGACCTGTACGCTCTCGTTGGCTGCCCCTCGCTTCATACTCGTCGCCAAACCCACTGGCTCCAGGTCATCTACAAGTCTAAGCTAGATAAAGCCCCGCCTTATCTCAGCTCGCTGGTCACCATAACAGCACCCACCTGTAGCACGCGTTCCAGCAGGTATATCTCTGGTCACCCCCAAAGCCAATTCTTCCTTCGGCCGCCTCCTTCCAGTTCTCTGCTGTCAATGACTGGAACGAACTGCAAAAATCACTAAAGCTGGAGACTCTCACCTCCCTCACTAGCTTTAAGCACCAGCTGTCAGAGCAGCTCACAGATCACTGCACCTGTACATAGCTCATCTGTAAATAGCCCATCCAATCACCTCATCCCCATACTGTATTTATTTATTTATCTTGCTCCTTTGCACCCCAGTATCTCTACTTGCACATTCATCTTCTGCACATTCTACCATTCCAGTGTTTAATTGCTATATTGTAATTACTTCGCCACCACGACCTATTTATTGCCTTACCTCTCTTATCCTACCTCATTTGCACATGCTGTATATAGATTTTTCTACTGTATTATTGATTGTATGTTTGTTTATTCCATGCGTAACTCTGTGTTGTTGTATGTGTCGAACTGCTTTGCTTTATCTCGGCCAGGTCGCAGTTGCAAATGAGAACTTGTTCTCAACTAGCCTACCTGGTTAAATAAAGGTGAAATAAAATTTAAAAAATAAATCATTGAGAACATGTGTTTCCATTGTTAGAGCGGTCACTTGGCTATCTTGTTAATATAATAGATCCTCTTTGGTTTCTTTCTTTTTCTTTTTCTTCTTCTTCTTCTTTGAGGTTTTTTGACAAACTACAACCCCATAAAAGGAGTATTGCCACCACCGACTATGTGGGATGAAAACAATAAGATCTCTAAAACATGGGGGAACTCCTACGGCTTGGAGTTCCACCATGTTGTGGAGTTGGAGCCGAAAGGCGTACGCATGCTTCCCAACCGAAACAGTTCGGTAGAGTTCGTGCATATATTAAAAAAACATTTTGTGACTATTTGTTTTGAGCTCCAGTGAGTTTTCTTTTCACCCCTTCGTCAATGATTGGTCAATGGTGGGGATTCTTCAATTAAGTCTTTGCTGTCATTCAATGAGAGATTACTTGTTTTCATGCACATTTTTTAATTGAAAAATACTGCACCAAACATTTTAGTTAGAGGCAAAATTTTGCAACTGCCGTGGGTTGCGGGACGATGCCCTGTCGGAGCTCAGTGGGATCCCCAACTATATCTTTGTCAATGCCAGAGGCTTCTTCAGGGAAACATGACCAAGGAGGGAGGGAGCACTGGGGATGGCCAGGAGGACCCTGCAGGCTGTATGAACTCTGAAGATAAATGGGGGGCAATCAATTCACATATGGTGTCCAGGTCACAGCTGGGGGCTGAGGGGGGTCTTTAACAAGCGGCAACAGTAAGAGACTTATTTCTGGACAGGTGGATTTTTAAAAGTAGAAGCTCGACTGTTTGGGCACAGACCTGGATAGCATGACAGAACTCTGCAGACTATCTCTGCAGTAGATTGCAACTCCTCCCCCTTTGCCAGTTCTATCTTGGCGGAAAATGTTGTAGTTGGGGATGGAAATTTCAGAATTTTTGCTGGCCTTCCTAAGCTAGGATTCAGACATGGCTAGGACATCAGGGTTGGCGGAGTGTGCTAAAACAGTGAATGAAACAAACTGAGGGAGGAGGCTTCTGATGTTAACATGCATGAAACCAAGGCTTTTATGGTTACGGAAGTCAACAAATGATAGCGCCTGGGGAATAGGAGTGGAACTGGGGGCTACAGGGCCTGGGTTAACCTCTACATCACCAGAGGAACACAGAGGAGGAGTAGGATAAGGGTACGCCTAAAGGCTGTAAGAACTGGTTGTCTAGTGTGTTGGGAACAGAGAACAAAAGGAGCACATTTCTGGGCGTGGTAGAATAGATTCAGGGCATAATGTACAGACAAGGGTATGGGAGGACGGGGGCACAGTGGAGGTAAACCTAGGCGTTGAGTGATGATGAGAGAGGTTTAATCTCTGGAGGCACCAGTTAAGCCAGGTGAAGTCTGCATGTGTGTGGAGTGGGACAAAAGAGCTATCTAAGGCATGTTGAGTGGGACTGAGGGCTCTACAGTGAAATAAAACAAAGAACTAGCCGAGACAGCAGTAGACAAGGCATATTGACTTAGCTCTCCCAATCCCAGGTGTTGATTGGGAGAGCTAAGACAACAACAGGTAAATGGAGATGAATGGGCAGAGCGGGTCAGTTAGGTACATACATGAGTTCGAGGCTGGGGCCGACACATTAACAAATGAGGTACAGTGTTATTGAAACAGTCCAGGGGGCATCAGCTGTGGAGCCGAGTGATCATAGGGTCCAATGAAGAGCAATAGATGAGTCAGGGGGCCGTTCGGTAGTCACTACTACACTAGGCAAGCGGGGGACACGGCGTTCAGAGAGCTAGCGGGTCGGGGCTAGCAGTTGGTTCTTCAGCAACATCGTAACGGAATAGCCTGTTGAGACCACATCGGGTGATTACGTCGGCAGACCAGTCGATGGATTGGCGGGGCTCCGTGTCGACAATAAAGGGTCCAGGTCAATTGGCAAAAGAGGTATTGTAGCCCTAGAATTAGCTGGTATATGGGCCTAGCTCGAGGCTAGCTCAAGGCTAACTGGTGCTTGCTTCGGGACAGAGGCGTTAGCTAACAGTAGCCACTCGTTTGCAGCTGATCCAGAGCGGCAGGAATCTGGTGATGTGGTAGAGAGAAGCAGTCTAATATGCTCTGGGTTGGTATCGCGCTGTGCAGACTGGCAGGTATTGTCTGAGCTAAAGGTGAAGACCGCTAGCCGTGGCTAACAAAGACTAGTAGCTAGTTAGCTGGCTAGCTCCTGATGGAGGTTCCAGTTATAAGGAATAAAAATAGCAGATCCGTACCACATTGGGTGAGGCGGGTTGCAGGAAAGTATATTTAGTTCGTAGATAGAAAGTGAGATTAAAATATATACGAAAAGAACCGTCTATTTACACTGGATAAGACATGGGATAAGACAAACACGTCACTTCCTCTTGAATTTGCAGACGTGTTGCTGTGCGTTTTGTTGCCAACTTTACTTTGCTAGCTGACAACTTTACGTTTATATTTTTAGTTTTTCCATCACAACTTTTTTCCCTCATTCAACTTTTTCACTCCGGACGCTTTATCTGGACATGGTTCGTCAGCACCTTCAACAGCCGAAGCTAAGTAGTAACTTTAACATGATGTCTTCTAACTGCATTCGCTGTACTCATAATATACAGGAGAATGATCGCCTAACGGCGAGGATAGCTGTGCTGCAAGCCCAGCTTCAGACGCAATCGTTAGGCAAGGGTAATTTCAGTGTAGGAAAGGGTGAAACAGCGTCTGTGCCACCAGTAAGTACAGATAGTAACGTTAGTATAAATCCCCCCGCACTGTCCCCGCAGCCGGACAATTTTCTCATGGCTTCTGGAGGGAAATGCTGTTGGAATGCTCAACCGGTGTCGCTCATTCAGCCGACAGAAACTTTCAACCGGTTTTCCCCATTGAGTAGCGAGTCGGAGTCTGAGGCCGAGTCTTCTCTTGTCTCTACTCCTCCCGTTACGGGGTCTGAGACGCCGAAGGCTCCCACCATTAGCTCTGACAAATTGAAAACCCTAGTCATTGGCGACTCCATTACCCGCAGTATTAGACTTAAAACGAATCACCCAGCGATCATACACTGTTTACCAGGGGGCAGGGCTACGGACGTTAAGGCTAATCTGAAGATGGTGCTGGCTAAAGCTAAAACTGGCGAGTGTAGAGAGTATAGAGATATTGTTATCCACGTCGGCACCAACGATGTTAGGATGAAACAGTCAGAGGTCACCAAGCGCAACATAGCTTCAGCCTGTAAATCAGCTAGAAAGATGTGTCGGCATCGAGTAATTGTCTCTGGCCCTCTCCCAGTTAGGGGGAGTGACGAGCTCTACAGCAGAGTCTCACAACTCAATCGCTGGTTGAAAACTGTTTTCTGCCCCTCCCAAAAGATAGAATTTGTAGATAATTGGCCCTCTTTCTGGGACTCACCCACAAACAGGACCAAGCCTGACCTGCTGAGGAGTGACGGACTCCATCCTAGCTGGAGGGGTGCTCTCATCTTATCTACAAACATAGATAGGGCTCTAACTCCACTAGCTCCACAATGAAATAGGGTGCAGGCCAGGCAGCAGGCTGTTAGCCAACCTGCCAGCTTAGTGGAGTCTGCCAATAGCACAGTCAGTGTAGTCAGCTCAGCCATCCCCATTGAGACTGTGTCTGTGCCTCGACCTAGGTTGGGCAAAACTAAACATGGCGGTGTTCGCCTTAGCAATCTCATTAGGATAAAGACCTCCTCCATTCCTGCCATTATTGAAAGAGATCGTGATACCTCACATCTCAAAATAGGGTTACTTAATTCTTGCAACTATAGGGGGTGCTGTTCCGCATTAGCATATTTGGGTCTCCAATTTAAACTGCCTCGTGCTAAATTCTTGATCGTACAATATGCATATTATTGTTATTATTGGATAGAAAACACTTTCTAGTTTCTATAGAAGTTGGAATTTTGTCTCTGAGTGGTACAGAACAATATCTACAGCACTTTTCATGACAGGGGTCAGATTTCAGAAATTTTTACCCCTGATCTGGAGTCTGTTTTTAAGGCGACAGTGAATGCTATGAAGAAACCGACACTGCCTACGTCTTCCTCTGGGTGTCTGTACGTCATCACGTTTTGAATGGAATCGATTGCACAATCACAGCCATTATAAAACCACAAAATGTATAGGGACCTCCCTTTCTCGTCGCACGCCTGAAGCGTGAAGGACATCGGACTTGCCTCCTTCCAAATCGTTGTCTAACCAGCAATATTTCTCCGGTCATGTTTTCAGTCGTTATAGTTGTTAAAAACATCATAATGTAGTTAATTTGATTCGTTTTATAGCAATTTATATCCGTTTAGTGCGATTTTGAGGAATTTCTTTGTTGTGCACTCTGAAACTTTGGACACGTTTTGTGGTCCCGTTCGATCGTTAGTGGATATTTCCAAGGACAGAGGACATCTATCGACCAAAAGAAGATTACAACATAGAAAGGATACATTGCCCAAGAATCTGATGGAAGAACAGCTCAAAGTAAGCAATATTTAATATGATAAATCGTTGTTCTGTCGAAATATTTTAAACGCATATTTCGCCATTTTGTTTGTTATCGCGTCACTTGGCGAACCCTGTATTGAAAAGTAAGGATAATTTTAAAAATGTAAGTCAGCGGTTGCATTAAGAACTAATTTGTCTTTCGATTCCTGTCAACCCTGTATTTTTTAGTCAAGTATATGATTAGCTTTCAATTAAACTAGATCACTCTGATAGATGACGTCAGACATATTGAGGCTTGATTTCCTAGTATTTTTATTGTGTAACCACGGTTTTGTATGGCTAAATATGCACCTTTTCGAACAAACTGTATATGTATGTTGTAAAATGATGTTACAGGAGTGTCATCGGAAGAATTCTGAGAAGGTTAGTGAAAAAATTAATATATTTTGGCGGTGATTACGTTATAGCGCTCTTTGGCTGGAATCGATGCTCTGGTAACGTTTTCACATGTGGTATGCTAACTTATCGATTTATTGTGTTTTCGCTGTAAAACGCTTAGAAAATCTGAAATATTGTCTGGAATCACAAGATCTGGGTCTTTCCATTGCTATGCTTTGTCTATTCTTATGAAATGTTTTATTAAGAGTAAATTGGTCATACACGTTGCTCTCTATAGTAATTCTAGTCGTCTTGTGATGGTCGGTGCAATTGTAAACTGTGATTTCTACCTGAAATATGCACTTTTTTCTAACAAAAACTATCCTATACCATGAATATGTTATCAGACTGTCATCTGAAGAGGTTTTTTCTTGGTTAGTGGCTATCAATATCTTAGTTGAGCCGAATTGGTGATAGCACCTGAAGGAGTAAGAAACTGATGGAGTTAGAATAGTGGTGTATTTTGCTAACGTGTTTAGCTAATAGATTTACATATTTTGTCTTCCCTGTAAAACATTTTAAAAATCTGAAATGGTGGCTTTATTCACAAGATCTGTATCTTTCATCTGGTGTCTTGGACTTGTGATTTAATGATATT
Source organism: Salvelinus alpinus (assembly GCF_045679555.1). Classification (NCBI taxonomy): domain Eukaryota; kingdom Metazoa; phylum Chordata; class Actinopteri; order Salmoniformes; family Salmonidae; genus Salvelinus; species Salvelinus alpinus. The sequence continues at coordinate 51,278,725 of NC_092097.1, forward strand.
TAGATGCTACTATCTACTTGTGAAGCTATGCTAGCTATGCTAATCAGTGTGTGGGGGGATGGGGGGTGCTCCCGGACCCGGGGTAGAGGCTCGTTAGAGGTTAATGTTAGATCCCTCACTTCAAAGGCAGTTATAGTCAATGAACTAATCACTGATCATAATCTTGATGTGATTGGCCTGACTGAAACATGGCTTAAGCCTGATGAATTTACTGTGTTAAATGAGGCCTCACCTCCTGGTTACACTAGTGACCATATCCCCCATGCATCCCGCAAAGGCGGAGGTGTTGCTAACATTTACGATAGCAAATTTCAATTTACAAAAAAAAAAATGATGACGTTTTCGTCTTTTGAGCTTCTAGTCATAAAATCTATGCAGCCTACTCAATCACTTTTTATAGCCACTGTTTATAGGCCTCCTGGGCCATATACAGCGTTCCTCTCTGAGTTCCCTGAATTCCTATCAGACCTTGTAGTCATAGCAGATCATATTCAAATTTTTGGTGATTTTAATATTCATATGGAGAAGTCCACAGACCCACTCCAAAAGTCTTTCGGAGCCATCATCGACTCAGTGGGTTTTGTCCAACATGTCTCTGGACCTACTCACTGCCACAGTCATACTCTGGACTTAGTTTTGTCCCATGGAATAAATGTTGTAGATCTTAATGTTTTTCCTCATAATCCTGGACTGTCGGACCACCATTTTATTATGTTTGCAATCGCAACAAATAATCTGCTCAGACCCCAACCAAGGAGCATCAAAAGTCGTGCTATAAATTCTCAGACAACACAAAAATTCCTTGATGCCCTTCCAGACTCCTTCTGCCTACCCAAGGACGTCAGAGGACAAAAATCAGTTAACCACCTAACTGAGGAACTCAATTTAACCTTGCGCAATACCCTAGATGCAGTTGCACCCCTAAAAACGAAAAACATTTGTCATAAGAAACTAGCTCCCTGGTATACAGAAAATACCCGAGCTTTGAAGCAAGCTTCCAGAAAATTGGAACGGAAATGGCGCCACACCAAACTGGAAGTCTTCCGACTAGCTTGGAAAGACAGTACCGTGCAGTACCGAAGAGCCCTCACTGCTGCTCGATCATCCTACTTTTCCAACTTAATTGAGGAAAATAAGAACAATCCAAAATTTATTTTTGATACTGTTGCAAAGCTAACTAAAAAGCAGCATTCCCCAAGAGAGGATGGCTTTCACTTCAGCAGTAATAAATTCATGAACTTCTTTGAGGAAAAGATCATGATCATTAGAAAGCAAATTATGGACTCCTCTTTAAATCTGCATATTCCTCCAAAGCTCAATTGTCCTGAGTCTGCACAACTCTGCCAGGACCTAGGATCAAGGGAGACACTCAAGTGTTTTAGTACTATATCTCTTGACACAATGATGAAAATAATCATGGCCTCTAAACCTTCTAGCTGCATACTGGATCCTATTCCTACTAAACTACTGAAAGAGCTGCTTCCTGTGCTTGGCCCTCATATGTTGAACATAATAAACGGCTCTCTATCCACCGGATGTGTACCAAACTCACTAAAAGTGGCAGTAATAAAGCCTCTCTTGAAAAAGCCAAACCTTGACCCGGAAAATATAAAAAACTATCGGCCTATATCGAATCTTCCATTCCTCTCAAAAATTTTAGAAAAAGCTGTTGCGCAGCAACTCACTGCCTTCCTGAAGACAAACAATGTATACGAAATGCTTCAGTCTGGTTTTAGACCCCATCATAGCACTGAGACTGCACTTGTGAAGGTGGTAAATGACCTTTTAATGGCGTCAGACCGAGGCTCTGCATCTGTCCTCGTGCTACTAGACCTTAGTGCTGCCTTTGACACCATCGATCACCACATTCTTTTGGAGAGACTGGAAACCCAAATTGGTCTACACGGACAAGTTCTGGCCTGGTTTAGATCTTACCTGTCGGAAAGATATCAGTTTGTCTCTGTGAATGGTTTGTCCTCTGACAAATCAACTGTACATTTCGGTGTTCCTCAAGGTTCCGTTTTAGGACCACTATTGTTTTCACTATATATTTTACCTCTTGGGGATGTTATTCGAAAACATAATGTTAACTTTCACTGCTATGCGGATGACACACAGCTGTACATTTCAATGAAACATGGTGAAGCCTCAAAATTGCCCACGCTAGAAGCCTGTGTTTCAGACATAAGGAAGTGGATGGCTGCAAACTTTCTACTTTTAAACTCGGACAAAACAGAGATGCTTGTTCTAGGTCCCAAGAAACAAAGAGATCTTCTGTTAAATCTGACAATTAATCTTGATGGTTGTAAAGTCGTCTCAAATAAAACTGTGAAGGACCTCGGCGTTACTCTTGACCCTGATCTCTCTTTTGACGAACATATCAAGACTGTTTCAAGGACAGCTTTTTTCCATCTACGTAACATTGCAAAAATTAGAAATTTTCTGTCCAAAAATGATGCAGAAAAATGTATCCATGCATTTGTTACTTCTAGGTTAGACTACTGCAATGCTCTACTTTCCGGCTACCCGGATAAAGCACTAAATAAACTTCAGTTAGTGCTAAATACGGCTGCTAGAATCCTGACTAGAACCAAGAAATTTGATCATATTACTCCAGTGCTAGCCTCCCTACACTGGCTTCCTGTTAAGGCAAGGGCTGATTTCAAGGTTTTACTGTTAACCTATAAAGCGTTACATGGGCTTGCTCCTACCTATCTTTCCGAGTTGGTCCTGCCGTACATACCTACACGTACGCTACGGTCACAAGACGCAGGCCTCCTAATTGTCCCTAGAATTTCTAAGCAAACAGCGGGAGGCAGGGCTTTCTCCTATAGATCTCCATTTTTATGGAATAGTCTGCCTACCCATGTGAGAGACGCAGACTCGGTCTCAACCTTTAAGTCTTTACTGAAGACTTATCTCTTCAGTAGGTCATATGATTGAGTGTAGTCTGGCCCAGGAGTGTGAAGGTGAACGGAAAGGCTCTGGAGCAACGAACCGCCCTTGCTGTCTCTGCCTGGCCGGTTCCCCTCTCTCCACTGGGATTCTCTGCCCCTAACCCTATTACAGGGGCTGAGTCACTGGCTTACTGGTGCTCTTTCATGCCGTCCCTAGGAGGGGTGCGTCACTTGAGTGGGTTGAGTTACTGACGTGATCTTCCTGTCTGGGTTGGCGCCCCCCCTTGGTTTGTGCTGTGGTGGAGATCTTTGTGGGCTATACTCGGCCTTGTCTCAGGATTGTAAGTTGGTGGTTGAAGATATCCCTCTAGAGGTGTGGGGGCTGTGCTTTGGCAGAGTGGGTGGGGTTATATCCTTCCTGTTTGGCCCTGTCCGGGGGTATCATCGGATGGGGCCACAGTGTCTCCTGACCCCTCCTGTCTCAGCCTCCAGTATTTATGCTACAGTAGTTTATGTGTCGGGGGGCTAGGGTCAGTTGGTTATACCTGGAGTACTTCTCCTATCTTATCCAGTGTCCTGTGTGAATTTAAGTATGCTCTCTCTAATTCTCTCGTTCTCTCTTTCTTTCTCTCTCTCGGAGAACCTGAGCCCTAGGACCATACGTCACGGCAAACCGGGCATGATGACTCCTTGCTGTCCCCAGTCTACCTGGCCTTGCTGCTGTTCCAGTTTCAACTGTTCTGCCTGCTGTTATGGAACCCCTACCTGTTCAACTCTTAATGATCGGCTATGAAAAGCCAACTGACTTTTATTCCTGATTATTATTTGACCATGCTTGTCATTTATGAACATTTTGAAAATCTTGGCTCTCTCTAATTCTCTCCTTCTCTCTCTCTCTCGGAGGACCGGAGCCCTAGGACCATACGTCAGGACTACCGGGCATGATGACTCCTTGCTGTCCCCAGTCCGCCTGGCCCTGCTGCTATTCCAGTTTCAACTGTTCTGCCTGCGGTTATGGAACCCCTACCTGTCCCAGACCTGCTGTTTTCAATTCTTAATGATCGGCTATGAAAAGCCAACTGACATTTATTCCTGATTATTATTTGACAATGCTTGTCATTTATGAACATTTTGAAAATCTTGGCTCTCTCTAATTCTCTCCTTCTCTCTCTCTTTCTCTCTCTCGGAGGACCTGAGCCCTGGGACCGTGCGTCGGGGCTGCCGGGCGTGATGGCTCCTTGCTGTCCCCAGTCCACCTGGCCTTGCTGCTATTCCAGTTTCAGCTGTTCTGACTGCGGTTATGAAACCGCCACCTGTCCCGGACCTGCTATTTTCAACTCTTGATGATCGGCTATGAAAAGCCAACTGAAAATTATTCATGATTATTATTTGACCATGCTTGTCACTTATGAACATTTTGAACATCTTGGCATAGTTCTGTTATAATCTCCACCCAGCACAGCCAGAAGAGGACTGGCCACCCCTCATAGCCTGGTTCCTCTCTAGGTTTCTTCCTAGGTTTTGGCCTTTCTAGGGAGTTTTTCCTAGCCACCGTGCTTCTACACCTGCATCGTTAGGGTTCGTCAGGGTGCGTCGTTAGGGTGCGTCAGGGTGCGTCGTTAGGGTTCGTCAGGGTGCGTCGTTAGGGTGCGTCAGGGTGCGTCGTTAGGGTGCGTCAGGGTGCGTCGTTAGGGTGCGTCAGGGTGCGTCGTTAGGGTGCGTCAGGGTGCGTCGTTAGGGTGCGTCAGGGTGCGTTGTGTCGTCAGGGTGCGTTGTTAGGGTGCGTCAGGGTGCATCGTTAGGGTGCGTCAGGGTGCGTCGTTAGGGTTCGTCAGGGTGCGTCGTTAGGGTGTGTCAGGGTGCGTCGCTAGGGTGCGTCGTTAGGGTGCGTCAGGGTGCGTCGTTAGGGTTCGTCAGAGTGCGTCGTTAGGGTGCATCAGGGTGTGTCGTCAGGGTGCGTCAGGGTGCGTCGTTAGGGTTCGTCAGGGTGCGTCGTTAGGGTGCATCAGGGTGCGTCGTTAGGGTGCGTCGTTAGGGTGCGTCGTTAGGGTGCGTCAGGGTGCGTCGTTAGGGTGCGTCAGGGTGCGTCGTTAGGGTGCGTCAGGGTGCGTTGTTAGGGTTCGTCAGGGTGCGTTGTGTCGTCAGGGTGCGTTGTTAGGGTGCGTCAGGGTGCGTCGTTAGGGTGCGTCAGGGTGCGTCGTTAGGGTGCGTCAGGGTGCGTCCTGTCGTTAGGGTGCGTCGTTAGGATTCGTCAGGGTGCGTCGTTAGTGTGCGTCAGGGTGCGTAGTTAGGGTGTGTCAGGGTGCGTCGTTAGGGTGCGATAGGGTGCGTCGTTAGGGTGCGTCGTTAGGGTGAGATAGGGTGCGTCGTTAGGGTTCGTCAGGGTGCGTCGTTAGGGTGCGTCAGGGTGCGTCGTTAGGGTGCGTCAGGGTGCGTCGTTAGGGTTCGTCAGGGTGCGTCGTTAGGGTGCGTCAGGGTGCGTTGTTAGGGAACCCTATTAACACTGGGACCATAGAGAGTCACTCTCCCTCCTTACTGCTGGCATTAACACTGGGACCATAGAGAGTCACTCTCCCTCCTTACTGCTGGCATTAACACTGGGACCATAGAGAGTCACTCTCCCTCCTTACTGCTGGCATTAACACTGGGACCATAGAGAGTCACTCTCCCTCCTTACTGCTGGCATTAACACTGGGACCATAGAGAGTCACTCTCCCTCCTTACTGCTGACATTAACACTGGGACCATAGAGAGTCACTCTCCCTCCTTACTGCTGGCATTAACACTGGGACCATAGAGAGTCACTCTCCCTCCTTACTGCTGGTATTAACACTGGGACCATAGAGAGTCACCCTCCCTCCTTACTGCTGGCATTAACACTGGGACCATAGAGAGTCACTCTCCCTCCTTACTGCTGGCATTAACACTGGGACCATAGAGAGTCACTCTCCCTCCTTACTGCTGGCATTAACACTGGGACCATAGAGAGTCACTCTCCCTCCTTACTGCTGGTATTAACACTGGGACCATAGACAGTCACTCTCCCTCCTTACTGCTGGCATTAACACTGGGACCATAGAGAGTCACTCTCCCTCCTTACTGCTGGCATTAACACTGGGACCATAGAGAGTCACCCTCCCTCCTTACTGCTGGCATTAACACTGGGACCATAGAGAGTCACTCTCCCTCCTTACTGCTGGCATTAACACTGGGACCATAGAGAGTCACTCTCCCTCCTTACTGCTGGCATTAACACTGGGACCATAGAGAGTCACTCTCCCTCCTTACTGCTGGCATTAACACTGGGACCATACAGTCACTCTCACCTCCTTACTGCTGGCATTAACACTGGGACCATACAGTCACTCTCACCTCCTTACTGCTGACATTAACACTGGGACCATAGAGAGTCACTCTCCCTCCTTACTGTTGGCATTAACACTGGGACCATACAGTCACTCTCACCTCCTTACTGCTGGCATTAACACTGGGACCATACAGTCACTCTCACCTCCTTACTGCTGGCATTAACACTGGGACCAAACAGTCACCCTCCCTCCCTACTGCTGGCATTAACACTGGGACAATACAGTCACTCTCACCTCCTTACTGCTGGCATTAACACTGGGACCAAACAGTCACCCTCCCTCCTTACTGCTGACATTAACACTGGGACCATAGAGAGTCACTCTCCCTCCTTACTGCTGGCATTAACACTGGGACCATAGAGAGTCACTCTCCCTCCTTACTGCTGGTATTAACACTGGGACCATAGAGAGTCACTCTCCCTCCTTACTGCTGGCATTAACACTGGGACCATACAGTCACTCTCCCTCCTTACTGCTGGCATTAACACTGGGACCATAGAGAGTCACTCTCCCTCCTTACTGCTGGTATTAACACTGGGACCATAGAGAGTCACTCTCCCTCCTTACTGCTGGCATTAACACTGGGACCATACAGTCACTCTCACCTCCTTACTGCTGGCATTAACACTGGGACCATACAGTCACTCTCACCTCCTTACTGCTGGCATTAACACTAGGGCCAAACAGTCACCCTCCCTCCTTACTGCTGGCATTAACACTGGGACCATAGAGAGTCACTCTCCCTCTTTACTGCTGGTATTAACACTGGGACCATAGAGAGTCACTCTCCCTCCTTACTGCTGGCATTAACACTGGGACCATAGAGAGTCACTCTCCCTCCTTACTGCTGGCATTAACACTGGGAACATAGAGAGTCACTCTCCCTCCTTACTGCTGGCATTAACACTGGGACTATAGAGAGTACAGACAAAACTAGTATTGGCAGCCCAGAACCAAGTCTCACGTGAGAGCAGCCAGCTACTCAAGGTTTCGTCATCACAAGAGACTAATACAGACCATACAGGCCGATGCCAGACCCTCTCTCCTCTTTTCAAGCCTTGTCTCTCAGACCAAACAGGCCGAGGCCAGACCATTCTCTCCTCTTCCCAAGCCTCGTCCATCTCTGACATCAAAGCATCCGTAATCAGTCACGATAATTCATTCTCAGAAATTAATTTCCCAATGACACGAGCGGTTCTCGTCATGACATAGTGCCGTGACAACGAGAGCAGCCGTACGACTGATTTCTGCAGTCAATTTACCACTAATTAAGTAGGGGAGATTGTGTCATGGATCTCCTGTTAATATCAGGGTGTGTGTCTCTCTCTCTCTCTCCTCCTGCCAATCCTCTGCTGTTTTATTCTCCTACATTCACTGTGGTAACAAATTATCTAATTTCTTTTTAATTATGTCTGTCAATGTTCCTCAGTGTGATGTAGTTAGTTCATTTAATTGTCCTTCAAATTGTTCATACATTCATTCATGTACGTGAGTCGATGCTTCGTTTCTTATTCTGTCCTGAGCCATTGTTATGCTCTCTCTCTCTCTCCCCCCACCACTAGCCCACTCATCTTTCTCTCTACCACTGGCCCACTCATCTCTCTCTCTCGCTGTCTCACCTCCCCCATCTTTTCACTCTGTACGTAATCAGAAAGGAATTGCTCTGTGTAGAGCCCACTCAGCGATAGAGACAATTGGTGTCATTTAGTAAAGTTTAGGCAAGTACCAATGATTCAAGGTCTTTAATTGAATGCCAAGCTCTTTTACCTTGCCAAGGTTTATGTTAAAACGATGTACAAGTAAAAGTGCCACTCAAGCTTTGCCCACACAGAACACATTTTAGTGGTATTGTTATCAATGTGTGAGGCTCTCATTTCTTCTGGGCCAAAACCAAGGTCTTGATCCAATCAAGGAAAGTAGGGTTTTTATACATATCCAGAATAGTGTCTGGACAAAAATAATCTAAAGTACACAGAATCAAAATCGAATCTATGTCATGCAGTTTGACACAATCCTTCCTTGACTTTCACATGGTTTACTTCGCATGGAAGTGCTATTTATTTTGCATTATGGACAATCTAGTGAAGTGAATTCTGCCCTGAATACTGCAGTTATCACAGCCTGTAGGAGAGAGAGAGGGGGAGGGGAGAGGGAAAGCTAGAGGGGAAGAAGATGAGACATGAAAATGACAAAATCAAGGAAGGGAGCTAGAGAAAGACAGAGATAGGGGTTTATACAGGCATGAACTATACAGCATTTTGGAGAGAGTTCTAGTGTGGGTTGTTGCTGTTCCAGGGAGTGAACTACACAGCTTTCACACTATGTTCCACTGAATGTTTGATCGAACCACCTGTTCTCACTGTGACCAGTTCACACCTGTCATACAGTAAGTACACAGCACCTTTATCAGGTGCACCCTCTATTCATGTTTCCCTCCTGGTGGTTCCTGGTCCCCTGGCTGATGCCGTCTCACACAACACCCCTCCACCTCCCTTGGACATCGAGGGGAGCCTATGCTGTCAGATCACTCCTGGACTCCCGACGGCGTGGGGGTCGGCTCCAGCACCTGGTGGACTGGGAAAGGTACGGTCCAGATGAGCGGTGTTGGGTTCCCGGTGGATGACATTCTAGATTCCAACATCATCTGAGATTTCCACCTCATCTGAGATCTCGCTTTCAGGGCCGTCTTCTTGGCCCGTGTCGTCCTGCGGCTGGAGACGCGCGTCAGGACGTCGGGAGTCCAGTAGTGATCTAATGGCATAGGCGGGATGAGGTAGTATTCTGTAACGTAGATGCAGGGAGTCAGGAAGCAAGTGCAGTTAGTGAGTTTAATAATAACGAGCATGACGCAATACAAAACAAGAGAACCGTCTGACATGGAAACATAAACAATAGCACCCGATGACTGCTAACAAAAGAGTGCTATAGTGCTATAAAGGATAAGTAATCAAGGGCGTAATGAAGTCTAGGTGTTACTGATGATGATGAGACGCAGGTGTGCGTAATGATGGTTGCCAGGTGTGCGTAAAGATGGGTTCCAGGATTGGTGGTTAGTAGACCTGTGACGTCGAGCTCCCGGAGTGGGGGAGCTGATGTGGACGTGACAGTCACGTTCACGTGCTATCAGAGTTATTGGAAATTCATAGTTCCAACTGCGAAGTTTCACTTGAACGACCCTCCAAGTTGGAATTACAAGTGGGAAAATTTGAGAAAATGTTGTTGCTCAAGTTGCCATGTGATGTTTCACCACTGACCTTTTAAAAGGTGACAACAAATCCATTTGAGACAACCTTATCAATATAGATAATGGGCCTCCCGAGTGGTGTAGTGGTCTAAGCCACTGTATCTCAGTACAAATGGCATCACTGCAGTACCTAGTTTGAATCCAGGCTGCATCACATCTGGCTGGGTTTGGGAGTCCCATAGAGCAGTGCACCGTTAGCCGTGGTAGGCTGTCATTGTAAATAAAAAAAAATTCTTAATTCAGTTGCCTAGTTAAATACAGTTGAACATATTGTCAATGTTAAGCAAGCTAGCTAACTTTATTATTAGCAACGTCAGCTAGACTATCTAGCCAGCTAAAATCTTATTGAAGAATTGTTGTTCTGACCAAAAAGCACATGAATGAAACAAAGTCATATAACCGACATCACAACTAGGAAATAGGAAGTTCTGGCGGGCATGTATATTTCATTAAATAACTAAAAACATCTTTAGCTTTACTGCTTGCCTGTAGGGAAATAACAAGTGTGGTGTCACGTTCCTGACCTTATTTCCTTGGTTTAGTCTTTGTTTAGTTGGTCAGGACGTGAGCTGGGTGGGTGTAGTCTATGTTTTGTGTTTCTATGTTGGGTTTGTTGTTTGGCCTAATATGGTTCTTAATCAGAGGCAGGTGTTTTGCATTGTCTCTGATTGGGAACCATATTAAGGTAGCCTGTTTGCACTGTTGGTTTGTGGGTGATTGTTTCCTGTCTTTGTGTTCTGCACCAGATAGGACTGTTTTCGGTTTTCACATTTATTGTTTTGTAGCTTGTAGTGTTCACGTTATTATTCTTTATTAAACATGTTGAACACTAGCCGCGCTGCGTTTTGGTCCTCTCCTTCATCCCAGGAAGAAAACCGTTACATGTGGGAAGACCAAACCAGAGGTTAGCAATAGTAACCATAGACATACTGAACAGTACATACTACATACAGTATTGTTGGAAACCGTAGTGGGAGCAAGACAGGTTGTATAGGTTTAATTTCTCCTGACAGATTTGGGTACTGAGATGCAGTTTCTATAATATCCTACTGAATGCTAGCTAATATTTTCAGTTTGCTTTGGAAGAGGAGAATACTCTTAAGGATTCCACACATATTATATATTTCTTTGACAACATCAAAATATAGTTTTAAAGCTGTTGATGGCTGTTGGATAGTAGCAGAGTGTAACGATGTTCGTCTGAGGAAGAAGGAGTAGACCAAAGCGCAGCGTGGTACGTGTTCATGATGTTTATTATCACCTGAACACTGAAATAAAAACAAGTGGAACAAAACGCAACAGTTCTGTCAGGTACTCACACAAAACAGAAAACTACCCACAAAACACAGGTGGGAAAAGGCTACCTAAGTATGGTTCTCAATCAGAGACAACGATAGACAGATGCCTCTGATTGGGAACCATACCCGGCCAAACACATAGAAATGGAAAACATAGAACAAAAACATAGAATGCCCACCCCAACTCACGCCCTGACCAACCAAAATAGAGACATAAAAAGGATCTAAGGTCAGGGCGTGACAGTACCCCCCCCCCCCCCAAAGGTGCGGACTCCGGCCGCAAAACCTAAACCTATAGGGGAGGGTCTGGGTGGGCATCTATCCGCGGTGGAGGCTCTGGTGCGGGACGTGGACCCCGCTCCACCTTAAGCTTGGCCCACTTATGTGGCGCCTCTGGAGCGGGGACCCTCACCCCCTACCCCGGACTGGGGACCCTCGCAGCGGGCAACGATAGACAGCTGCCTCTGATTGAGAACCACACCCGGCCAAACACATAGAAATGGAAAACATAGAACAAAAACATAGAATGCCCACCCCAACTCACGCCCTGACCAACCAAAATAGAGACATAAAAAAGATCTCTAAGGTCAGGGCGTGACACAGAGGAAAGATGTCAGGTAGGAGGAGGAGGAAATATGAATATGGGTCACTGTAGCTGTCAGCCAATCAAGTCATTTCCACTGGGGAGAACCCTGTTGAGTGTCCTGTTTATATTTTCTGCATAATCTCAGCACCAAATCTCACATGTGCTGGGCAGCCGCTGGCCAGCAGAATGAGATTACTGTTCTGATCTATTTTTTATTTTATTTTAACTAGGCAAGTCAGTTAAGAACAAATTCGTATTTACAATGACGGCCTACATCAGACGACGCTGAGCCAATTGTGCGCCGCCCTATGGGACTCCCAATCACAGCTGGTTGTGATACAGCCTGGAGTCAAACCAGGATATCTGTAGTGACACCTCTAGCACAGAGATGCAGTGCCTTAGACTGCTGCGCCACTCAGGAGCCATCATGGAGTACAGATGCAGTGCCTTAGACTGCTGCACCACTCAGGAGCCATCATGGAGTACAGATGCAGTGCCTTAGACTGCTGCGCCACTCAGGAGCCATCATGGAGTACAGATGCAGTGCCTTAGACTGCTGCACCACTCAGGAGCCATCATGGAGTACAGATGCAGTGCCTTAGACTGCTGCACCACTCAGGAGCCATCATGGAGTACAGATTAAATTAGCTGATGGAAATGAGCTATGTGGTATTGGTGTAATATTTATTGTGCGTTGCCCCTGACAACTAAATTCATAAAATATTATGATATTGGTTGTCACTTCATATTCAGACAATTATTTGTATGTGTGTATGTACATACGTGACACACTTGATAAAGATTAACAATAATGCTGTATAAAACAAATCATTTAAATACTGAGCTGTATATTGTATGCAAAAAGAAATGGTGTGATAATATTATTTTAAACTAATACAATTGCTTAGAGAAAGAGATCTTTTGTTTAACAAGTAATATTTTTTTTTACGCAAAAAGGTAGAGGTCAAAATTATTGATGTCTCTAAAGATTCTTATGAATAAAGTAGTCAAAAGTTTAGTATTTGGTCTCATATTTCTAGCACACAATGATATCATCAAGCTTGTGACTCTACAAATTGTTGGATGCATCTGCAGTTCGTTTTGGACGTGTTTTGTATTATGTTGTGCCCAATAGAAATGAATGGTAAGTAATGTATTGTGTCATTTTGGAGTCACTTTTATTGTAAATAAGAATAGAATATGTTTCTAAACACTTCTACCTTAAAGTTGATGCTACCATGATTACGGATAATCCTGAATGAATCGAGAGTAGTGATGAGTGAGAAAGTTACAGAGGGTCGAAGATCATACTGCCAAGACATGCTAACCTCCCCTGTTAAGGTAATGGTGAAAGGTTAGCATGTCTTAGCCTTGTTTAGACTCTTTCAGGAAGGGCAAATAGTCATGTGTCCACTTCCTCATTAATAAGAGTGATGGGAAAAGGAGAAGTTCTCCTGTCTGCCTGTGAGTCTGCCCATCCATCGATCTGTCTTTAGCCACTCAGCCTCTTTGTCTTTTATTGACAACTGCACAGCTACAGGTACATTTATCTCAGGTCAAGTCATGATTGGACTAACAAGATAGATAGATGGGTGTTGCAATCATAAATAAATAGCCTAATCAATACTCTTGATTAAGCCTATGCCATATACTTTCCATATTTACTGTAATAATTGACGGGCTAGAACACAAATGTGAAAAAACAACTGAATTGTTTATTAATTTGCCTTTATGGTCATAATTATTATAATTGTAATACATTATGATAAAAACAATCGGGGAGGTGATTAACACTTGATACCCAGACTGCAGGGAAGGTCTCCCATCTTTTCGTCAAGAGAGGGACAACACATCACACAACGGCTCCTTTAAGAGAGAGAGAGAGAGAGAGAGAAGAGAGAGCAAAAGAGAGAGAGGGCAGAGTGAGAAAGAGAAGAGAGAGAGAGAAGAGAGAGTTTGGTTTTCATTTTATTGGTAAGTGCGAGTCAGTTTGATAACGGTCTTTAAACTCAGAGGAGTGGTTGTGATTTTACTGTCTCATACTTCTGAATACCCGTTATGATGACAGCCGGTTTAACATATGACGCGCTGTCATTAGATGAACTAAAACGAGCACATCGGAGTCGGACCGAACCCAAAGAAGAGTCAACATCGTCTCGTGTGAATTCCAACTTGAATCATATTTTTTGCAGTTACATGTTACAGGTAGACACTTAAATGATCTTTTCTGTTTTCATAATATATATATATTTTTACAAATTAGATACAACATACTCATTATAAAACATCTCATAGGCTAATTGTCTCAGTTGAATTCATAGCCTCTGATCAAACTAGGCTCAAGTTCTTACTTATAGACTGATGTGATTGTACAATACCAAATGTTGTCGCTTTTTAAATAAGTTCTTCTGAGATTTTTTTCAATTATTACTCAATTAGCCTATGCCAATTCATTTAGAGATTGAGCAACTCAAAACATGGAATGATTTAGTTTTCTACTAAATGTGTTTGTATTCCCCAGTAGCTCCAGACAGGTCCCCAGTAGCTCCAGACAGGTTATATATGACTTAAATGTTATAAGATGAAAATTCAATTGTTGAATGAAATCAAGAAGAACATGTAGTGTAAATTGAGCCAATTACTTTTTCTAACAGAACATGTATTGATTCATATAGCATGTGTAGGTAAGATTCAATGGTAAATTGAATGTTGCCCAGCAGGAAGGTATCATTAATGGCTATTTGTTACACAGCAGGAAGGTATCATTAATGGCTGTTTGTTACACAGCAGGAAGGTATCATTAATGGCTGTTTGTTACACAGCAGGAAGGTATCATTAATGGCTGTTTGTTCCACCGCAGGAAGATATCATTAATGGCTGTTTGTTACACAGCAGGAAGGTATCATTAATGGCTGTTTGTTACACAGCAGGAAGGTATCATTAATGGCTGTTTGTTACACAGCAGGAAGGTATCATTAATGGCTATTTGTTACACCGCAGGAAGATATCATTAATGGCTGTTTGTTCCACCGCAGGAAGGTATCATTAATGGCTGTTTGTTACACAGCAGGAAGGTATCATTAATGGCTGTTTGTTATACAGCAGGAAGGTATCATTAATGGCTGTTTGTTACACAGCAGGAAGGTATCATTAATGGCTGTTTGTTACACAGCAGGAAGGTATCATTAATGGCTGTTTGTTACACAGCAGGAAGGTATCATTAATGGCTGTTTGTTACACAGCAGGAAGGTATCATTAATGGCTGTTTGTTACACAGCAGGAAGGTATCATTAATGGCTGTTTGTTCCACCGCAGGAAGGTATCATTAATGGCTGTTTGTTACACAGCAGGAAGGTATCATTAATGGCTGTTTGTTACACAGCAGGAAGGTATCATTAATGGCTGTTTGTTACACAGCAGGAAGGTATCATTAATGGCTGTTTGTTACACAGCAGGAAGGTATCATTAATGGCTGTTTGTTACACAGCAGGAAGGTATCATTAATGGCTGTTTGTTACACAGCAGGAAGGTATCATTAATGGCTGTTTGTTACACAGCAGGAAGGTATCATTAATGGCTGTTTGTTACACAGCAGGAAGGTATCATTAATGGCTGTTTGTTATACAGCAGGAAGGTATCATTAATGGCTGTTTGTTACACAGCAGGAAGGTATCATTAATGGCTGTTTGTTACACAGCAGGAAAGTATCATTAATGGCTGTTTGTTCCACAGCAGGAAGGTATCATTAATGGCTGTTTGTTCCACCGCAGGAAGGTATCATTAATGGCTGTTTGTTATACAGCAGGAAGGTATCATTAATGGCTGTTTGTTACACAGCAGGAAGGTATCATTAATGGCTGTTTGTTCCACAGCAGGAAGGTATCATTAATGGCTGTTTGTTCCACCGCAGGAAGGTATCATTAATGGCTGTTTGTTATACAGCAGGAAGGTATCATTAATGGCTGTTTGTTACACAGCAGGAAGGTATCATTAATGGCTGTTTGTTACACAGCAGGAAGGTATCATTAATGGCTGTTTGTTACACAGCAGGAAGGTATCATTAATGGCTGTTTGTTACACAGCAGGAAGGTATCATTAATGGCTGTTTGTTACACAGCAGGAAGGTATCATTAATGGCTGTTTGTTCCACAGCAGGAAGGTATCATTAATGGCTGTTTGTTCCACATCAGGAAGGTATCATTAATGGCTGTTTGTTCCACAGCAGGAAGGTATCATTAATGGCTGTTTGTTCCACCGCAGGAAGGTATCATTAATGGCTGTTTGTTATACAGCAGGAAGGTATCATTAATGGCTGTTTGTTACACAGCAGGAAGGTATCATTAATGGCTGTTTGTTACACAGCAGGAAGGTATCATTAATGGCTGTTTGTTACACAGCAGAACTGTGATTTGTGCCAGTCTCCCGTTTTTCTCCATCTACCTTTCTCTCTCTCTCTCTCTCTCTCTCTCTCACCATCAACTGCCCTGGGGAAATATATGTGATAAAAGCACTGGCTGGCCTGTCATCTCTCTCTCTCTCTCTCTGTCTTTCACACTCACTCTCTCTAATTGTTATTCCTGTGGAGTCCCCAAAATACAACAGTTGATTGTTTTCAAGTGTGTTAATTGGTGTGGTAGTTTCCTCTGGATTGCTGCTCTGTCTTCTAACTGTTATAATGGGTTTATATGGTAATAATGTACTGAAGCTCATCTCTCTGTCTGTCAGGCAGATAGACAGACAGGCAGCACAGGAGACTCGCTCTGTGGACATTCTAGTGTGTGTGTGTGTGTGTCTAGCCACCGCTCAGATTGACAACAACCAGAACCGCAGGAGAGTAGTATTGTCAGTCACCTATATGGAACCAGAATAGATAATTTTAAAATAGATAATTTTTCATGATTAGTATGATTTTGATTCTATAAATAATTGTATAAAGTGTATACTCTAATATCTCAAATATTTACTAAGAAATGCAATACAGCACATTTTAAACACATACTCAACTGAAATTTCAGCATTGATTCTTACCTTAACCAGATGACGAGAACTGGCACCATTTGGTAAGTAGGGCTTTATACTTTTCCTGGCTAAGGCACATACAGTATGTTGGGTTCTTTCTTCGATAAACAGATGCTGTATTTTCTCCTCCTGTCAGAAGTTCGATTTTCCTTGTTGAGCCAGCAGATAGCCCCAACCCAGCTTGTAACCATCTCAGATATTTTTTTTTTTAAATTTAACTAGACTAAGTACAAATTCTTATTTACAATGACAGCCTAGTGGATTAACTGCCTTGTTCAGGGGCAGAACAACAGATGTTTACCATGTCAGCTCGGTGATTCAATCCACCAACCTTCCAGTTACTGGCCCAATGCTCTAACCACTAGGCTACCTGCTCTAACCACTAGGCTACCTGCTCTAACCACTAGGCTACCTGCCTCTAACCACTAGGCTACCTGCCTCTAACCACTAGGCTACCTGCCTCTAACCACTAGGCTACCTGCCTCTAACCACTAGGCTACCTGCCTCTAACCACTAGGCTACCTGCCTCTAACCACTAGGCTACCTGCCTCTAACCACTAGGCTACCTGCCTCTAACCACTAGGCTACCTGCCTCTAACCACTAGGCTACCTGCCTCTAACCACTAGGCTACCTGCCTCTAACCACTAGGCTACCTGCCTCTAACCACTAGGCTATCTGCTCTAACCACTAGGCTACCTGCCTCTAACCACTAGGCTACCTGCTCTAACCACTAGGCTACCTGCTCTAACCACTAGGCTACCTGCCGCCCCTCATCATGGAAAATATTCTCCTGCAGTCGCTCATGTGATTCTGACTGAGGAGTCTTGCTATCATAGTTAATGCCTGAGCTAGCAGATATACAACCCAGGCTGTTTTCAATCATGAGCTTAACACACATATATATTTCTCCTGCAGTCATCCATCACATTCTGACTGAGGAGTCTAAGATAGTGTTGGTGTTTTACAGATAGTTTGTCTCCTTGCTGGACCAGCAGATTCTCACCAGGACTCATGGGTTTAATACATTATCTCATACTTTAACCCATCACATTCTTACTGAAGTTTAATTTTCCTTGCTGGGCCAGAACCAACTGAGGCCACGTCTCAACCATGGGATAAACAAACGAGGAATATTCTTCTGCAGTTATGAATCAGACGTTTCCTTGCTGGGCCAGTAGATACTTTACCCAGATTTTAACCAGGACTCGGACACGATCATTGGATTAATGTATACTTCTAGACAATCACCCACGTTTCAGAGGAGTCTAGCTACAGTATAGATTGCTTTCCCTGGCTGGGCAAGACAATACATGTACAGCCCAGACCAGGCTAGGCCTGATAATGGGATAACCACATTATACAGTCAGGTCCATCATTATTGCTAAAGATAAGCAAAAAAAGACTGTATAAAATAAATAATACAAATCCTGAGATATATTGTATGCAAAAAAAATGTTTACATTATTTTATACTAATACATAAGGGTGAAACAATAATACAATAAGGGTGAAACAATAATACAATAAGGGTGAAACAATACATAAGGGTGAAACAATAATACAATAAGGGTGAAACTTTTTGGCACCCCTGTTTTCAATAATTCAGGAGAAGAGGGATACCTAGTCAGTTCCGCATTTAACACAACCCCTCTGAATCATTGAGGTGCAGGCGGCTGCCTTAATTGACGTCACCGGCACCCGGCACCCCTTGCTCAGTGGAAGAACAACATATTTACCTTGTCAGCACGGGGATTAGACGCAGCAACACTCCTACCCGCCAGGCTACCTGCTGCCCCTAACACCCTCCCCTTGTTCCCTTGTGAGGATAATGATTCTGAGTCTTTTCAACAATGTTTTTTGAGATTGGAGAACACATTGGGAGGGATCTTTCCAGATCCTTAATATCCTTTGTCTGCACGTATGCACTGCCCTTTTCAATTTAAACCAATGTAAAATGTTGATTTTGTGGTCAATACATTTTTTGTTGTTGTTGTGGATTTTGATTTGTGCTTGCCGTTATTGTCTTGCTAGAAGATCCACTTGTGGCCAGGTGTCAGCCTCCTGGCAGAGGCAACCAGGTTTTTGGATCAAATGTCCTGGTACTTCGTAAAGTTTATTATGATGCCTTTGACCTTAACAAGAGCCCCAGGACGAGTGGAAGCAGAGTAGCCCCATAAAATCACCACCATATTTTACCATAGATATGAGGTACTTTTCTGGTATATACTTCTACCACACACATGAAAATAGCTCTTTGGCCATGCACATCAGTGGTTGGTTTGAAACATAGTGATAGGCTATCTCCAACCCAGCTCAGTCCCCAGCTCAGTACCCAGCTCAGTCCCCAGCCCAGTCCCCAGCCCAGTCCCCAGCCCAGGCCGTGTCTGTCTCTGTCCCTTCCAGCTGTGACAATAGATAGCTCCAACCCAACCTAACACATGTCATGGGGCTTCCGAGTGGCGCAGTGGTCTAAGGCACTGCATCTCAGTGCTATAGGCATTACTACAGACCCTGGTTTGATTTCAGGCTGTATCACAACCGGCTGTAATTGGGAGTCCCATAGGGCAACACAACCCATGCTCTGTGTCTCATCCAGCTGTGTTCTTATTGACACGATGAGGGAGGATTGATGTGTTGGTCTGGTATGGTGAATCAGCGGTGTTACTCAGACATCCATCCCATTGAGTCTCAAATGACCCCCTATTTCCTGTATAGTGTACTAACCAGGGCCCTAGTCAACAGTAGTACACTATATAGGGAATATGGGGCCATTTGGGATGCAGACCTTAATGTCTCTGGCTACTATAAATACTGAGATGTATCCTCACTAACATGATTAAGGATGATCTGTGGGGAGATTGATAGAATAATAGATAAATGAGAGTAAATTACTGAAATGTCATGCTTGTCAGATGTGTGTGGGAGGGAGGTTGACTGGGCACAAACTGGTTAAATCAATGTTGTTTCAATGTAATATGTCAACGTATTGCGACATGGAATCTATTTGGAAAATACATTGGATTTGAAAAAAGTCATACATTTGTACCGTTTTGACGGTAACATTTCATTCACAGGATTATGTCATTATAGTAACCAATTTTCAACATCTTGTATAAAAATCTTATATAAAATATGTTGAATTTGTACCTTTTGAAACAACGTCAGATCATCAATGTAATATCCATGAAAAGAAAAAAACTATAGGCTGGGCAGCAACCTCCTACTGGAGAGTTGATCTATCTACAGGTATCTCTTCGGTCTCCCATCCTGGGTTTTAACCAAGCCCAGCCTAGCTATTTGTCCCTGACTACAACTTATGAGCTAGTGTGAGAATGATTGTTGAGAAATCTCCACTTAACAGATTCATTGTTGCTAAATAAGTCATTCCAAAGGGTAGGTTCAACAGATCAAATTAAAAGTAACCATACTTTATTTATTTAGGCCTACATAGCATTTTGGAAATCATCGACAGCTATTGTTTAAATTCAGCCCAGGATTCAACTACAAACAGAAATTAGAATAGACCTAGGGTTTGGTTGATTTCAAATGGAATCTACAAGTTAATAATAAATATTTGAGATTCACGTCTGTTGGATTCTGGATCCTCAAGAAATGCTGGCGGCCATAACAGAAGCCAAACTTGAGTTGGCTTGAGGGTGTGGTTTGATGTGGGTGTGTCCCTGCCACCACCAAGACACACCCATCTGTCAGAACCTTGCCCACAGCTGTTTCCCCCTACTCAATCACAACAAACAATCCTCCTGCAAGTTGAGTTCAATAACTAGTCAAATGGCTACCCAGACTATTTGCATTGCCCCCCCTCCACACCACTGTCACTCTCTGTTGTCATCTATGCATAGTCACTTTAATTAACTCTACCTACATGTACATACTACCTCAACTAACCGGTGCCCCCGCACATTGACTCTGTACCAGCACCCCCCTGTATACAGTTGAAGTCGGAAGTTTACATACACTTAGGTCGGAGTCATTAAAACTCGTTTTTCAACCACTCCACAAATTTCTTGTTAACAAACTATAGTTTTTGCAAGTCGGTTAGGACATCTACTTTGTGCATGACACAAGTAATTTTTCCAGCAATTGTTTACAGACAGATTATTTCACGTATAATTCATTGTATCACAATTCCAGTGGGTCAGAAGTTTCCATACACTAAGTTGACTGTACCTTTAAACAGCTTGGAAAATTCCAGAAAATGATGTCATGGCTTTAGAAGCTTCTGATAGGCTAATTGACATCATTTTTGTCAATTGGAGGTGTACCTGTGGATGTATTTCAAGGCCTACCTTCAAACTCAGTGCCTCTTTGCTTGACATCATGGGAAAATAGTACGCAAGTCTAAACACCATGGGACCACGCAGCCGTCATACCACTGTAACGGCTTTCCTCCTCCTCTTCATCAGAAGAGGAGGAGCAGGGATTGGACCAAAACGCAGCATTGTGATAGGACATAATATTTATTAAACAAGGAACGAAAACGAACTTCACTTGAATAACTAACAAAATAACAAAACGGAGTAGACAGACCTGGACATGCGAACTTACATACAACGAAGAACTCACGAACAGGAAAAATGACTACACAAAAGAACGAACGGACAAACAAACCGAAACAGTCCCGTGTGGCGCGACAAACACAGACACAGGAGACAACCACCCACGACAAACAATGTGAAACCACCTACCTTAATATGGTTCTCAATCAGAGGAGATGAAAAACACCTGCCTCTAATTGAGAACCATATCAGGTCACCCATTTACCAATATAGAAACACATAACATAGAAATGCCCACCCACACTCACACCCTGACCGACTTAACACATACAAAAACAACAGAAAACAGGTCAGGAACGTGACAACCACTCAGGAAGTAGACGTGTTCTGTCTCCTAGAGATAAACGTACTTTGGTGCGAAAAGTGCAAATCAATCCCAGAACAACAGCAAATAACCTTGTGAAGATGCTGAAGGAAACAGGTACAAAAGTATCTATAACCACAGTAAAATGAGTCCTATATCGACATAACCTGAAAGGCCGCTCAGCAAGCAAGAAGCCACTGCTCCAAAACCACCATAAAAAAGCCAGACTACGGTTTGCAACTGCACATGGGGACAAAGATCGTACTTTTTGGAGAAATGTCCTCTGGTCTGATGAAACAAAAATAGGACTGTTTGGCCATATTGACCATCGTTATGTTTGGAGGAAAAAGGGGGACGCTTGCAAGCCGAAGAACACCATCCCAACCGTGAAGCAGGGGGGTGGCAGCATCATGTTGTGGGGGTGCTTTGCTGCAGGAGGGACTGGTGCACTTCACAAAATAGATGGCATCATGAGGCAGGAAAATTATGTGGATATATTGAAGCAACATCTCAAGACATCAGTCAGGAAGTTAAAGCTTGGTCGCAAATGGGTCTTCCAAATGGACAATGACCCCAAGCATACTTCCAAAGTTGTGGCAAAATGGCTTAAGGACAACAAAGTTAAGGTATTGGAGTGGCCATCACAAAGCCCTGACCACAATCCTATAGAAAATTTGTGGGCAGAACTGAAAAGGCGTGTGCGAGCAAGGAGGCCTACAAACCTGACTAAGTTACACCAGCTCTGTCAGGAGGAATGGGACAAAATTCACCCAACTTATTATGGGAAGCTTGTGGAAGGCTACCCGAAACGTTTGACCCAAGTTAAACAATTTAAAGGCAATGCTACCAAATACTAATTGAGTGTATGTAAACTTCTGACCCACTGGGAATGTGATGAAAGAAATAAAAGCTGAAATAAATCATTCTCTCTACTATTATTCTGACATCTCACATTCTTAAAATAAAGTGGTGATCCTAACTGACCTAAAACAGGGAATTTTTACTAGGATTAAATGTCAGGAACTGTCAAACTGAGTTTAAATGTTTTTGGCTAAGGTGTATGTAAACTTCTGACTTCAACTGTATATTGTTATTTTTTACTGCTGCTATTTAATTACTTGTTACTTTTATCTCTTATTCTTATTTGAAACTGCATTGCTGGTTAGGGGCTCGTAAGTAAGCATTTCACTGTAAGGTCGACACCTGTTGTATTCGGCGCATGTGACTAATAAAATGTGATTTAATTTGATGTATGGTGAGATGCTGGAGAAAGCCTTGAATAGGTCAGTAGCCTACAAAGCAATATGAGAAGAATGTAATTGCTGAATTTATGTAGATCTAAACTAAGTGTTTTGATCACTTTCAAATGTATTAACAGGTCCATGTAGAATAAACAACCCTTTACATAATACCATAGAAGAAGTGTTCTGCTAATATAACAATGTTCAACTTTTCATCGTCGTTCCCAGACGATACAGAGACTGAGCTTGTCAGCATTTTGTCTGCTGGTAATGGGGCTACCTTGGTAACATGTCAGAGTGGTCATAACTTCCTGTGTGGTGGTAATGGGGCTACCTTGGTAACATGTCAGAGTGGTCATAACTTCCTGTGTGGTGGTAATGGGGCTACCTTGGTAACATGTCAGAGTGGTCATAACTTCCTGTGTGGTGGTAATGGGGCTACCTTGGTAACATGTCAGAGTGGTCATAACTTCCTGTGTGGTGGTAATGGGGCTACCTTGGTAACATGTCAGAGTGGTCATAACTTCCTGTGTGGTGGTAATGGGGCTACCTTGGTAACATGTCAGAGTGGTCATAACTTCCTGTGTGGTGGTAATGGGGCTACCTTGGTAACATGTCAGAGTGGTCATAACTTCCTGTGTGGTGGTAATGGGGCTACCTTATCAAACATGTCAGAGTGGTCATAACTTCCTGTCTGGTGGTAATGGGGCTACCTTGGTAACATGTCAGAGTGGTCATAACTTCCTGTCTGGTGGTAATGGGGCTACCTTGGTAACATGTCAGAGTGGTCATAACTTCCTGTGTGGTGGTAATGGGGCTACCTTGGTAACATGTCAGAGTGGTCATAACTTCCTGTCTGGTGGTAATGGGGCTACCTTGGTAACATGTCAGAGTGGTCATAACTTCCTGTGTGGTGGTAATGGGGCTACCTTGGTAACATGTCAGAGTGGTCATAACTTCCTGTCTGCTGGTAATGGGGCTACCTTATCAAACATGTCAGAGTGGTCATAACTTCCTGTCTGCTGGTAATGGGGCTACCTTGGTAACATGTCAGAGTGGTCATAACTTCCTGTCTGCTGGTAATGGGGCTACCTTATCAAACATGTCAGAGTGGTCATAACTTCCTGTCTGGTGGTAATGGGGCTACCTTGGTAACATGTCAGAGTGGTCATAACTTCCTGTGTGGTGGTAATGGGGCTACCATGGTAACATGTCAGAGTGGTCATAACTTCCTGTGTGGTGGTAATGGGGCTACCTTATCAAACATGTCAGAGTGGTCATAACTTCCTGTGTGGTGGTAATGGGGCTACCTTGGTAACATGTCAGAGTGGTCATAACTTCCTGTCTGGTGGTAATGGGGCTACCTTATCAAACATGTCAGAGTGGTCATAACTTCCTGTCTGGTGGTAATGGGGCTACCTTGGTAACATGTCAGAGTGGTCATAACTTCCTGTCTGCTGGTAATGGGGCTACCTTGGTAACATGTCAGAGTGGTCATAACTTCCTGTCTGCTGGTAATGGGGCTACCTTGGTAACATGTCAGAGTGGTCATAACTTCCTGTCTGCTGGTAATGGGGCTACCTTATCAAACATGTCAGAGTGGTCATAACTTCCTGTCTGGTGGTAATGGGGCTACCTTGGTAACATGTCAGAGTGGTCATAACTTCCTGTCTGCTGGTAATGGGGCTACCTTGGTAACATTTCAGAGTGGTCATAACTTCCTGTCTGCTGGTAATGGGGCTACCTTATCAAACATGTCAGAGTGGTCATAACTTCCTGTGTGGTGGTAATGGGGCTACCTTGGTAACATGTCAGAGTGGTCATAACTTCCTGTGTGGTGGTAATGGGGCTACCTTGGTAACATGTCAGAGTGGTCATAACTTCCTGTCTGCTGGTAATGGGGCTACCTTATCAAACATGTCAGAGTGGTCATAACTTCCTGTCTGGTGGTAATGGGGCTACCTTGGTAACATGTCAGAGTGGTCATAACTTCCTGTCTGCTGGTAATGGGGCTACCTTATCAAACATGTCAGAGTGGTCATAACTTCCTGTCTGCTGGTAATGGGGCTACCTTGGTAACATGTCAGAGTGGTCATAACTTCCTGTGTGGTGGTAATGGGGCTACCTTGGTAACATGTCAGAGTGGTCATAACTTCCTGTGTGGTGGTAATGGGGCTACCTTGGTAACATGTCAGAGTGGTCATAACTTCCTGTCTGCTGGTAATGGGGCTACCTTATCAAACATGTCAGAGTGGTCATAACTTCCTGTCTGCTGGTAATGGGGCTACCTTGGTAACATGTCAGAGTGGTCATAACTTCCTGTCTGCTGGTAATGGGGCTACCTTGGTAACATGTCAGAGTGGTCATAACTTCCTGTGTGGTGGTAATGGGGCTACCTTGGTAACATGTCAGAGTGGTCATAACTTCCTGTCTGGTGGTACTGGGGCTACCTTGGTAACATGTCAGAGTGGTCATAACTTCCTGTGTGGTGGTAATGGGGCTACCTTGGTAACATGTCAGAGTGGTCATAACTTCCTGTGTGGTGGTAATGGGGCTACCTTGGTAACATGTCAGAGTGGTCATAACTTCCTGTGTGGTGGTAATGGGGCTACCTTGGTAACATGTCAGAGTGGTCATAACTTCCTGTCTGGTGGTAATGGGGCTACCTTATCAAACATGTCAGAGTGGTCATAACTTCCTGTCTGCTGGTAATGGGGCTACCTTGGTAACATGTCAGAGTGGTCATAACTTCCTGTGTGGTGGTAATGGGGCTACCTTGGTAACATGTCAGAGTGGTCATAACTTCCTGTGTGGTGGTAATGGGGCTACCTTGGTAACATGTCAGAGTGGTCATAACTTCCTGTGTGGTGGTAATGGGGCTACCTTGGTAACATGTCAGAGTGGTCATAACTTCCTGTGTGGTGGTAATGGGGCTACCTTGGTAACATGTCAGAGTGGTCATAACTTCCTGTGTGGTGGTAATGGGGCTACCTTGGTAACATGTCAGAGTGGTCATAACTTCCTGTGTGGTGGTAATGGGGCTACCTTGGTAACATGTCAGAGTGGTCATAACTTCCTGTGTGGTGGTAATGGGGCTACCTTGGTAACATGTCAGAGTGGTCATAACTTCCTGTGTGGTGGTAATGGGGCTACCTTGGTAACATGTCAGAGTGGTCATAACTTCCTGTGTGGTGGTAATGGGGCTACCTTGGTAACATGTCAGAGTGGTCATAACTTCCTGTGTGGTGGTAATGGGGCTACCTTATCAAACATGTCAGAGTGGTCATAACTTCCTGTCTGCTGGTAATGGGGCTACCTTGGTAACATGTCAGAGTGGTCATAACTTCCTGTGTGGTGGTAATGGGGCTACCTTGGTAACATGTCAGAGTGGTCATAACTTCCTGTGTGGTGGTAATGGGGCTACCTTGGTAACATGTCAGAGTGGTCATAGCTTCCTGTCTGGTGGTACTGGGGCTACCTTGGTAACATGTCAGAGTGGTCATAACTTCCTGTCTACTGGTAATGGGGCTACCTTATCAAACATGTCAGAGTGGTCATAACTTCCTGTGTGGTGGTAATGGGGCTACCTTGGTAACATGTCAGAGTGGTCATAACTTCCTGTCTGGTGGTAATGGGGCTACCTTGGTAACATGTCAGAGTGGTCATAACTTCCTGTGTGGTGGTAATGGGGCTACCATGGTAACATGTCAGAGTGGTCATAACTTCCTGTGTGGTGGTAATGGGGCTACCTTATCAAACATGTCAGAGTGGTCATAACTTCCTGTGTGGTGGTAATGGGGCTACCATGGTAACATGTCAGAGTGGTCATAACTTCCTGTGTGGTGGTAATGGGGCTACCTTATCAAACATGTCAGAGTGGTCATAACTTCCTGTCTGGTGGTAATGGGGCTACCTTGGTAACATGTCAGAGTGGTCATAACTTCCTGTCTGCTGGTAATGGGGCTACCTTGGTAACATGTCAGAGTGGTCATAACTTCCTGTCTGCTGGTAATGGGGCTACCTTATCAAACATGTCAGAGTGGTCATAACTTCCTGTCTGGTGGTAATGGGGCTACCTTGGTAACATGTCAGAGTGGTCATAACTTCCTGTCAGCTGGTAATGGGGCTACCTTGGTAACATGTCAGAGTGGTCATAACTTCTTGTGTGGTGGCCCGTATACAACAGGAGTTCCCTGATCCTGGTGCAGAATACACAGGGTTTCTCCCTCCCCCCAAAAAAGACAATACAAGTAAACGTTGTGTTGAGTAACATTTTAATGTAGAGTGCCAGGTCTCTCTCTGCATTCAGAGACATCAGTATTAAGCCTGTCTGTCAGAGTGCCAGGTCTCTCTCCATTCAGAGACATCAGTATCAAGCCAGTCTATCAGAGCACCAGGTCTCCCTCCATTCAGAGACATCAGTATCTAGCCTGTCTGTCAGAGTGCCAGGTCTCCCTCCATTCAGAGACATCAGTATCAAGCCTGTCTGTCAGAGTGCCAGGTCTCCCTCCATTCAGAGACATCAGTATTAAGCCTGTCTGTCAGAGTGCCAGGTCTCTCTCCATTCAGAGACATCAGTATCTAGCCTGTCTGTCAGAGTGCCAGGTCTCCCTCCATTCAGAGACATCAGTATTAAGCCTGTCTGTCAGAGTGCCAGGTCTCTCTCCATTCAGAGACATCAGTATCTAGCCTGTCTGTCAGAGTGCCAGGTCTCTCTCCATTCAGAGACATCAGTATCTAGCCTGTCTGTCAGAGTGCCAGGTCTCCCTCCATTCAGAGACATCAGTATCAAGCCTGTCTGTCAGTCTGGACTTCATCCCATCATCTTGCAAGTCTCCATGTTCTGGCTCCATACATGTTACACACAGTCACTGTTCTAAGACCAATGGCAGTTAGGATAGGTGATATCTGACAAACAAACATATACTATGTTGAAGTTTGAACAGGTCAAACTAAACCTACCTAATTCTGGTCTCCCCATCGACATCTGTTGGTGAGCAGGCAAGAGGTGAGGCTGGAGGTAAGGTCTTTGCCAGCGTCTCATTGATGGGCATAGCAGCGTAGATCAGCTCCTGGCATTTTCATGCTGAAACAAGAAAGGACCTTCCCAAAACTGTTGCCACAAAGTTGGAAGCACAGAATCGTCCAGAATGCCATTGTATGCTGTAGCATTAAGATTTCCCTTCACTGGAATTAAGGGGTCTAGCTCGAACCATGAAAATCAGCCCCAGACCATTATTCCTCCTCCACCAAACTTTACAGTTGGCACTATGCATTGGGACAGGTAGCGTTCTCCTGGCATCCGCCAAACTCAGATTCGTCTGTCCGACTGCCAGATGGTGAAGCGTGATCTTAGGCTTGGATGTTTGGCAATGGAAAACCATTTCATGAAGCTCCCTACAAACTGTTCTTGTGCTGACGTTGCTTACAGAGGCAGTTTGGAACTTGGTAGTGAGTGTTGCAACCAAGCTCTACGAGCTTCAGCACTCGGCGGTCCTTTTCTGTGAGCTTGTGTGGCCTACCACTTCACGGCTGAGCCATTGTTGCTCCTAGACGTTTCCACTTCAAAATAACAGCACTTACAGTTGACCAGAGCAGCTCTAGCAGGGAATACATTTGACAAACTGACTTGTTGGAAAGGTGGCATCTCATGACGGTGCAATGCTGAAAGTCACTGATCATTTCAGTATGGGCCATCCTACTGCCAATGTTTGTTTTTAGAGATTACATGGCTGTGTGCTCAATTTTATACTACACCTCTCAGCAGGTAGCCTAGTGGTTAGAGCATTGGTCCAGTAACCGAAAAGTTGCTAGATCAAATCCCAGACCTAACAAGGTTAAATAAATGTGTTGTTCTCCCCCTGAACAAGGCCGTTAACCGACTGTTTCTAGGCTGTCATTGTAAATAAGAATTTGTTCTTAACTGACTTGCCTAGTTAATTAAAGGTTAACTAAAAACGGGTGTGGCTGAAATAGCCAAATCCACATACTTTTGGCCATGTAGTGTACTTCCTCATCTTATGAGGTGGTGTTAACTGGGAGGCCCTGTGACAGGGTGATACAATAGGCAGGCAAGTGTTAAATCAATTTTTTTTATAAAGAAAGTGACAAAGATTTTTGATAATGACTATTCTACTTGTATCTGCTTGGCTGGGTAATTAACCTAATAGTTTATCAAATTAGGTATTTTTTATACAACTTTTCACATAACACACATTACTGTTGTTGATGAAGCCGAGTTACTGTCATCAGGACAGTAACTCGGGTCAAGCTAATTTTAGGTTGCCACTAGTTACCACAGCCTCAAAGTCATAAACCCCATCTATTTCTACAATTTCTCTTCTTAAAAAGTGATTTTAAACCTAACCCTAACTTTAACCACACTGCCTAACCCTAACCTTAAATTAAGAACAAAAAGTGAACAAAAAAAATGCATGCATTTTTACAATATAGACAGATTGGATTAGTTCACTTTATTAGTCAGACTCAGACATGAGTTAGCTATAGCTGCATCCATTGTTTAGGTTTGCCCAAGAGTAGACAATACAGAATAACGTTGTATGAGCTACAAACTAACTTGCAAATCCAACTTATAGGCTAACTTCATTATTAGCTATTCTGTAGCTAGCTAGCCTGGCTCTCTAGCATTTTGAAATGATAATGTTACATAACCAGCAGTATGTAGTCAATACACAATAAAGTTGTATGAGCTACGATGTTAGCTTTGCTAACGTTAGCTAAAACATTAGCTAGCCTGCCTGGCTATCTAACTTTAGCTAGCCTGCCTCACTTTATGAAAAGATAGCTTCCTAACTTTTACCACAGGTTATTATATTCCAAGCTAGCGTTACTGGTGCACACTTGGGGACCGACGAACTCCAACCACCTATTCCGCATACTAGGGTCCTTTGGCAGGGCATGGCTGTGGAGGCATGGTCAATCCGTATAGGGGTTTTCAGTCTACTGGTCTTTGTGGGTGTTGAAACAACGGAGCCCTATTCAACGAAGGGAAGCGAAGTGGGCGGAGGAACGATTTGCACGTGGAACTTGGTAAAAGGAGGCATGATTTGTACTAGTGTATAATAGGTGGCTAGTTATTGAATAATATTTCCTTCAAAACAATGAGGCACATCCAGTAATGTCCTGTCCTCCTTCACACCCTCTCTATGTGCCTTTGGTAGCTAGTAGTGACTGTTTGTGACAAGGAGGATTTTTCAGATGAACGGGCTTAATCAGTTTTTTAGTTTTTAGTTTTTATTCCTCCCCGTTATTGTCCTGAACCTTAATCGCCTCTCTCTCGCTCTCTCTCACTTTCTTTCTTTCTTTCTTTCTTTCTTTCTTTCTTTCTTTCTTTCTTTCTTTCTTTCTTTCTTTCTTTCTTTCTTTCTGGAATCTGCAGTAGTGGGAAACAGTGCCACTGAACGCCACACCACCGTTGTTATTGTTTTTGTTGCCGAGCTGAGGAGCATCGTGCAGCATGGTAAAAAAATACTGTACATATTGTGCTCTTCTATAAAACAGTGTTCATTGTTTGCAGTAACTTCTTTTGTTGTTCTAATATCGCAGATGTGGCTGTTTCGCCATTTTGGAATCCAGCTTTAAGTTGTTATCTTCTAAGTCCTAAGGTCTTAATTGACCTAAGGGTCGATATGTTATAACCATATAGCATGTTAGACCCTTGGGTCTTCATGCACCTAAGGTCTTAATAATCTGAGGGTTGAATCATTGCCATAACAAAGCCAATTGTTATTTCCCTGGAGAGCATTTACAGGACATTGATATCTAGCTCCTGTTTTTTTCCCCGTGGATGGTCTTTCAGTGTCATTTCCCTTCTCCAACCGTGGATGTGGCTGTACATGTACTGTGAGTCGTTTTCCTGTGGAGGTTCTTTCTGTGTGTTCCACTCACTGTGGCTGTGTCCTGTGTTGTTTCCCTTCTCCACACGTGGATGTATTCTATAGTCTGTTCTCATCCCGTTTTCTGTTCTGTTCCATCAGGCTCAGCTGGCCCTGTCGTCTCCCTCTGGATCTGGGGTGGGTCTGGGGCTATGGTGCCCCAGCGGAAGGACTGGATGTCATGGTGGTGCACCGGGGAGAGGGATTGAGATTACTAGGAGAGAGGGTTCACAGGGGAAATGGATGGGGACAGGGGAGTGGAAAGAGAGAGGGCTGGAGCCGAGCCTTGGGAAAAGGCTGGGACCGAGCCTGGGTCGAGGCCTGCAGAGAGAGTTTGGAAGCTGGCTGTTCACCCTGCCTTTCCTGCTCCTTCTCCTCCTCCCCCCGGTGTTACCCCAGTGCCCTGACAGCTGCCACTGTGTGTGGGAGAGCAGCATAGTGCTATGTACGGACGCTGGGCTCCGTGAGTTCCCCCAGGGCCTTCCTCCGGACACCGTCACACTACACCTGGAGAGAAACTACATCCGCTCGCTCCCCGAGGGAGCTTTCAGGCAAGGAAGATAACAGTTGTGTTTTAATAGGATTTTTTATTCACCCTGCTCCGTTATTGTCTTTTATTAATTAATTAATTAACTAATTACAATTCAAATCTGGCTCCCAGTTCGTCTTTAGTTCTGGGTAATTATGATGTTTCTGACACTACCTCATATTATATACCTTCAGGGAACTGACCCACCTGAGGGAGCTGTATCTCTCCCACAACCACATCGACACCCTCTCCTCCGGGGCCCTGCGACACCTGAGCTCAGAGCTCCGTCTCCTGGACCTCTCCCACAACCTGTTACGCCAGGCCAGCCGGGACGAGTTCGGTTCCACGCGGGCCAAGACGCGCCTCTACAACAACCCGTGGCACTGCGACTGTACCCTGCAGGAGCTGATGGAGACGTTAAATCTAGAGCCGGAGACGGTTAACGGGATCGTGTGTGAGAGCTCTGTGAGGGGCGCCGGGGAGGGGAGTCGCTGGGAGGATCCAGGAGGGACAGCGGAGCACTCCGGTCAACCCCTGGTTAAGCTGCTTAACTCTGGGGTGAACTTCTGTAGTCTCCAGAGGAAGACAACGGATGTAGCCATGCTGGTGACCATGTTCGTGTGGTTCTTCATGGTCATTGTTTATGTGGTCTACTATGTGAGACAGAACCAGGCTGAGACCAGAAGACATCTGGAGTATCTGAAGAGTTTGCCCAGTCCTAGGAAAACACTCACGGAGACAGACACGATAAGCACTGGTCTCTGAACTATTTAATTATTGCCCTCATTTAAGAAGGTAAGTTATTGAGAACACATTATTTTTAACAAAAACAACCCGACCAAGAGAAGGCCTAAGACGAGGCCCAAGAGAAGGCCTAAGAGAAGGCCCAAGACGAGGCCCAAGAGAAGGCCTAAGACGAGGCCCAAGAGAAGGCCTAAGACGAGGCCCAAGAGAAGGCCTAAGAGAAGGCCCAAGAGAAGGCCTAAGAGAAGGTCCAAGATAAGGCCTAAGAGACTGCCCAAGAGAAGGCCCAACAGAAGTCCTGAGAGACTGCCTAAGAAAAGGCCTAAGAGAAGGCCCAAGAGAAGGCCAAAGATAAGTCCTAAGAGAAGGCCTAAGAGAAGGCCCAAGAGACTGCCCAAAAGACTGCCTAAGAGAAGGCCTAAGAGAAGGCCTAAGAGAAGTCCCAAGAGAAGTCCCAAGAGAAGTCCCAACATAAGGCCTAAGAGAAGGCCCAACAGAAGGCCTAAGAGACAGCCCAAGAGAAAGCCCAACATAAGGCCTAAGAGAAGGCCTAAGAGAAAGCCTAAGAGACGGCCCAAGAGAAAGCCCAACATAAGGCCTAAGAGAAGTCCCAAGAGAAGGCCCAACATAAGGTCTAACAGAAGGCCTAAGAGAAGGCCTAAGAGACAACCCAACATAAGGCCCAAGAGAAGGCCTAAGAGAAGGCCCAACAGAAGGCCCAAGAGACTGCCTAAGAGAAGGCCCAACAGAAGGCCCAACACAAGGACCAAGAGAAGGCCTAAGGGAAGGCCCAACAGAAGGCCTAAGAGAAGGCCCAACAGAAGGCCTAAGAGAAGGCCCAACAGAAGGCCTAAGAGAAGGCATAAGAGAAGGCCTAAGAGAAGGCCAAAGAGAAGGCCTAAGAGAAGTCCCAAGAGAAGGCCCAACATAAGGCCTAAGAGAAGGCCCAAGAGAAGGCCTAAGAGAAGGCTCAACAGAAGGCCTAAAGAAAGCCCAACATAAGGCCTAAGAGAAGGCCTAAGAGACAGCCCAAGAGAAGGCCTAAGAGAAGGCTCAACATAAGGCCTATGAGAAGGCATAAGAGAAAGCCCAAGAGAAGGCCCAAGAGAAGGCGTAAGAGAAAGCCCAAGAGAAAGGCCCAAGAGAAGGCATAAGAGAAAGCCCAAGAGAAGGCCCAAGAGAAGGCGTAAGAGAAAGCCCAAGAGAAGGCCCAAGAGAAGGCGTAAGAGAAAGCCCAAGAGAAGGCGTAAGAGAAAGCCCAAGAGAAGGCGTAAGAGAAGGCCCAATAGAAAGCCCAAGAGAAAGCCCAAGAGACTGCATTCGGTTGCAACAATTTAGGGCTTCTGTCGGTGGAGAAATTCTGCTTCTGTATTGGATTGGAGATGGTTGTACTTACAATTGTTAATTTAAAATGGACTCTCTAGAACAACTCTGACTTGAATGAAATAATTACAACATCTTATTTTTGTAACTACTGTCTCACTGAACAAAAAAATATAAACGCAACATCCAACGATTTTTAACATTTCACAGTTCATATAAGGAAATCAGTCAATTTCAATAAATAAATTAGCCCCTAATCTATGGATTTCACATGACTGTTGGGGACAGATACCGTAAAAAAAGTTAGGGGCATGGATCAGAAAACCTGTCAGTATCTGGTGCGACCACCATTTGCCTCATGCAGCATGACACATCTCCTTCCTATAGAGTTGATCAGGCTGCTGATTGTGTCCTGTAGAATGTCGTCCTACTCCTCTTCTATGTCTGTACGAAGTTGCTGGATATTGGCGGGAACTGGAACACGCTGTTGTACATGTTGATCCAGAGCATCCCAAACGTGATCAATGGGTGACATGTCTGGTGAGTATGCAGGCTATGGAAGAACTGGGACATTTTCAGCTTCCAGGAATTGTGTACAGATCCTTGAGACATGAGGCTGTGCATTATCATGCTGAACCATGAGGTGATGGCGGCGGATGAATGGCACTACAATGGGCCTCAGGATCTTGTCATGGTATCTCTGTGCATTTAAATTGCCATTGATAAAATGCAATTGTGTTCGTTGCTCATAGCTTATGCCTGCCCATACCATAACCCCACCATGGGGCACTCTGTTCACAACGTTGTTATCAGCAAACTGCTCGCCCAAAAGACGCCATACAAGTTGTCTGCCATCTACCCGGTACAGATGAAACCAGGATTCATCCATGAACAGAACACTTCTCCAGCGTGCCAGTGACCATCGAAGGTGAGCATTTGCCCACTGAATTCGGTTACGACTCCAAAACTGCAGTCATGTCAAGACCATGGTGAGGATGACGAGCGTGCGGATGAGCTTCCCTGAAACGGTTTATGACAGTTTGTGCAGAAATGCTTTAGTTGTCTTAGACGATTTCCCAGGTGAAGAAGCTTTTTGTGCGTATGGAAATAAGCTTTTGTGTGCGAATGGAACATTTCTGGGATCTTTTATTTCACATCATGAAACATGGGACCAACACTTCACATGTCACGTTTCTATTTTTGTTCAGTATACTTTCCAATACTTGAAATATATTTTTCATTTATTTTTTTACAAATTACAAAAAAACACAGCTTTAACAGTGTCCAAATGGAGAGAAAAACACAAAGAAGAAAGAAGGAGCGAAATAGCGAATCGATCAAAAAAATGTCAATATTTATTGGCATCTTTCATCGTCAAATACTGGTGGCATTCATATTCCATTAGACTGTTAACAGGGAAAACAGACCTTGCCCTAATTAATTTTGAACGGCAGATAGCAGATCCTTACAAACCAGAAGCCTAATCAGAGGGTCTGTTTGTACTCTATCCGTCAGGTTCGAAGGGTATGTGATGTTGATTCATATTCTGGATCATTAGAACTAGCTATTCTACTCCAGGCTTTAAAGGGCAGTGAAGGCCGTTTTAACCCTCAAGCTACAAGGTCACTGAGTCTCAACCAGCTAGTCATCTATATTCTCAATCCCCACAACATTGGTTACTTCGTGCTGTTCTAAATTTACCCTGGCTCTACGAAGTGGGTGGCAAATCAGTTTCTGGTCATCAAGTACGCAGCAAGCAATCATTTCTAAATTGGCCGAGTGGGAGAGAGTAGAGTATGACGGCAGGGTATCAGCTGGCTCGGAAGCAGAGAGTAGAGTATGACTGCAGGGTATCAGCTGGCTCGGAAGCAGAGAATAGAGTATGACTGCAGGGTATCAGCTGTCTCGGAAGCAGAAAAATTAAATTAAGACCCGATTTAGAGTGGTTTAATAATTAACATGATCTTTGTCAAAAATGATCAGACGAATGAAACAAACATGGTTTTTCAGAACAGCTCGTTTTCTGTGGATCCTAAATTGTCTTCTGAGTGCAATTTTAAAGCCTGTCTGTGGAGTTAAAGGGACACTTTGTGATTTTGACTTTGTCTACTACCCCAAAGTCAGATGAACTCGTGGATACCATTATATCTCTGTGTGAAGTTTGAAGGAAGTTGATTAACTAGTGCTAGTGTAAATGCTAACTAGCGTTAGCGCAATGACTGGAAGCCTATGGGTATCTGCTAGCATGCTAGTAGATACCCATAGACTTCCAGTCATTGCTAGTAGATACCCATAGACTTCGAGTCATTGCGCTAACGCTAGCTAGCATTGGCTCACTAAACTACCTCTAACTTCCTTCATACTGGATGAAGAGACAGAAAAATGGTATCCACAAGTTCAATTAACTCTGTGGAAGTCAAGGGCCTCATTGTCAAATCCTGAAGTATCCTTTTAAAGTAATGGTCCTCTATTTTTCTCCTGGACTTTCAAATTGTGACTGAAGTGAGTTTAAGAGACAGTTGTCTTTGTGCACAGCGAGAGCAGGCCAATGTGACATGTGATGTAATAAGACAAGTTTTTAGCCTCTCAAAGGTAGACATTCCTGTACCATATCGTTGTTATAGCGATCAGAATAGGATGTTAAGTGTCTCATAAACAAACTGAAGTACATGTTCACCAGCCCATCTGTAATGAGTTTGCTGTGAATATCAAAACATGATCGATATTTCTGTATTCCATTTGTCTCAGACACTGTGTTTGTCTCAGACAACATGTTTGTTGCGAAACCCTATATTACTTTGTATTGCATGTGTGTATCGTTGTGTTCAGAGTTCCATTCTAGTACAGGTTGTGGTGTTCAGAGTTCCATTCTAGTACAGGTTGTGGTGTTCTGAGTTCCATTCTAGTACAGGTTGTGGTGTTCAGAGTTCCATTCTAGTACAGGTTGTGGTGTTCAGAGTTCCATTCTAGTACAGGTTGTGGTGTTCTGAGTTCCATTCTAGTACAGGTTGTGGTGTTCAGAGTTCCATTCTAGTACAGGTTGTGGTGTTCAGAGTTCCATTCTAGTACAGGTTGTGGTGTTCAGAGTTCCATTCTAGTACAGGTTGTGGTGTTCAGAGTTCCATTCTAGTACAGGTTGTGGTGTTCAGAGTTCCATTCTAGTACAGGTTGTGGTGTTCAGAGTTCCATTCTAGTACAGGTTGTGGTCCTCAGAGTTCCATTCTAGTACAGGTTGTGGTGTTCAGAGTTCCATTCTAGTACAGTTTGTGGTGTTCATTGTTCCATTCTAGTACAGGTTGTGGTGTTCAGAGTTCCATTCTAGTACAGTTTGTGGTGTTCATTGTTCCATTCTAGTACAGTTTGTGGTGTTCATTGTTCCATTCTAGTACAGGTTGTGGTGTTCAGAGTTCCATTCTAGTACAGTTTGTGGTCTTCAGAGTTCCATTCTAGTACAGGTTGTGGGGAAACTGTGCATGGTCAAAACAAACTGAAAATTAACTAAGAAAATATTGATATTACTTTTGTGATAATTGAACAAATGACAAACCTGTTCCTTTAAATGATAGCAGTGCTCGTTTAATTGACACCCCTGGTCCTTTAACTGATAGCACTGTCCCTTTAAATCAGGGGTGGGAAACTTTTGGCTCAAGGGCCACACTGAGATTTCAAAATTCAACGGAGGGCCACATAGATTTTTTTTTACCAATTTGTTTGTCAAAAACAATGTGTGGCCCAGAAAAATGGCAGTTATTTTCCATTAAAAACCAATGTTATTTATATAAATATATAGGTCCATTGTAATTTATGTAACTATATATAGGTCCATTATAATTTATATAAATATATAGTTTCATTATAATTTATATAAATATATAGGTCCATTATAATTTATGTAACTATATATAGGTCCATTATAATTTATATAAATATATAGTTTCATTATAATTTATATAAATATATAGTTTCATTATAATTTTTATAAATATATAGGTCCATTATAATTTATGTAACTATATATAGGTCCATTATACATTTTATAAATATATAGTTCCATTATAATTTATTTAAATATATAGTTCCACTATAATTTATATACATATATAAGTCCATTATAATTTATATAAATATATAGTTCCGTTATGATTTATTTAAATATACAGGCCCATTATAATTTATATTAATTTACAGGCCCATTATAATTTACATAAATATATAGGTCCATTATAATTTATATATATATATAGTTTCATTATAATTTATATAAATATATAGGTCCATTATAATTTATATAAATATATAGTTCCATTATGATTTATTTAAATATACAGGCCCATTATGATTTATTTAAATATACAGGCCCATTATAATTTATATAAATATACAGGCCCATTATAATTTATATAAATATACAGGCCCATTATAATTTATATAAATACATAGGTCCATTGTAATTTATATAAATATATAAGTCCATTGTAATTGATGTAACTATATATAGGTCCATTGTAATTTATGTAACTATATATTGGTCTATTACAATTTATATAAATATATAGTTCTATTATGATTTATTTAAATATACAGGCCCATTATAATTTATATACATATATAGTTCCATTATAATTTATATACTTATATAAGTCCATTATAATTTATATAAATATATAGTTCCATTATGATTTTTTCAAATATATAGGCCCATTATAATTTATATAAATATATAGGTCCATTATAATTTATATAAATATATAGGTCCATTATAATATATATAAATATATAGTTCCATTATAATGTATATAAATATATAGTTCCATTATAATTTATATAAATATATAGGTCCATTATAATTTATATAAATATATAGGTCCATTATAATTTATATAAATATATAGTTCCATTATAATTTATTTAAATATATAGTTCCATTATAATTTATATACATTATGGAACTATATGTTCCATAATAATTTCTACATGCTTTCTGTCTGGTTTTTAGACGTTCAACTGTGGCCTGGAGTGTTTATTGTTTTACCCAAAATAATAATTGACTCAAACCACCTGCGGGCTGTAGTTTTCTCACTCCTGCTTTTAACGATAACCCTGCTCCTTTAATTGATATCACTGTACTATCATTAACTGTTCTGTAACTGTTTTGTGTCACAGGCTACAATGCATGTAGACCACAACCTGAGTGACAAAACCGATTCTGTGGAAATGTCAATAACCCAAACACAAGAACCAAGCATGCCTCCTTTTGTGTCATTTTTACAAAGATGTTTTATTTGTGATGTATTTTTGTTGATTTGTTTACCTGTTGTTCTTTATGTCAATAATGATTAAAACAAAGATTATATCATAGATTTGGAAACCAATACATTAAATATTAAATGAACTTTAAAACCAAGTTTAGGAAAGAAAATGTATAAAATATGAAACAAACGTGGCTCTGTGTTGTTTGGAGAAATGCTTCGACCTTTTATTGCTACGGTGAAAGGTGAAAGGTGAAAAGTCAGGAAAGAAAATGAAATAAAAAGTACAGGATGACATAATAAACCCATACAGTTACTGATTATTGTGGTTGGCAATGTTTCCCATTCCTACTCTATCTACCATGCTTAAAAACGATCTGAAAATATTGCAAAACTATTTTACACATACAAAATAGTACATGATATGAACTTTCCACTTCCTCACTAATTTTTGCCTTTTCTCTCCAACAAATAAAACAAAAATAAAATGGCGGCTCACCATCATCCACCTCTCCACTGTCTCTCCTTGTGTGTTCTGACCGCATACCACCCCTTGATATGCATTTAGCCCAAACACACAGACCAAGGCAGAGTGCATACAGGACACAGGATCAAGATTTGGTATTGCTTCTATCTCTGGGAACATAATAGCAACAGAAAAGGTTTTAATCATACTTTCAGGGTACAGAAAAAAGACCTTCCCAGATGCACACTTTTCTCTGGAGCAATATGGGGATGAATAACAATCAAAACCCCCCCCAAAAAATAAAATAAAAAAAGCGACTTCAGTCTGTTACTTGTTTTTTCTTTTATTTCCAATTTACATGAATCAAAACTGTAACAAAACAAAATCATGATCATCATATTTAATAATAATAATAATAGTAATGCTATCATTATTAACAATAGTACTATTATTATTATTAATAATACAAAATATACACACCCTCAAAAATAAAAGCACCTTCTGCCCTGGTCGTAGGTGGTTTTCCTCTGTGTGTAAAGGAGGTCTGGATTGTCTAGTAGTGATATCACTGTGAGAAAGAACTCACTCAAGTCTAACAGCCCTGCCCTGTTCCTGTTCCTAGGGGGGCATGGCCTGTTCCTACGGGGCGTGGCCAGGGCCAAGGTACTTCCTGCCAGGGTAGAGGGTATTTCCTGTGTGAGGGGACAGTGGGGGCATATGGGACAAAGTGGAGTGGGATAGGTCAAGGGTTAAAGGCACCTTCTGGTGGTCTTCTCACAACATGGGGTCTCATGCACCAAAGATATGATCACCCAAGCTGGATTTGTAAACTTGGATAACTTTGCTTAGTTGTTTCTTTCTTTTTTAGCGTGAGGTAGCTTATAATATAATTAAAACAAAACAAAAAAAGTTTAGATCTGAGATTGAAATCCCGAATTGAACATGTCTCTTACAAAAATGATAGACACAGTTTATTGGGCAGCCAATGAGGGGGGTTGTGGTCGGGGGGAAGGGGCAGCGACATTTACCACTCTGAAAACAAATCTCAGCGTGAAATGTACTCTCTGAAAACTGTAGATATATGTATACACACACATATACATATATACACATTATAAACACGTCACTAATACATCAGTATCTGGTTGTTAAAGAATACAGACTGGTTTTACAGCAATAGCACCATTTCACTATATTATAATACACAGTAACTTCCTGATACACACTGGGGCAGAGGTTGGAACTAGGAACACCTGCACCTATCACACTGCTCCATTTTTGGTTTGGATTTGATATAATGTTTGGGGTGAGAAGGTATGGAATAGGAGAAAGAAAAGAGGAGATTGGGGAGGTGAGGAACTGATAGATTATGTATGTTGTTGTGCGTGGGGCCTTTTTACAGGGTAACACACTCAGTCCTAACACACCTGGGACCTACACCTGAACAATAAATAAATAACACCAACTCGGCTCTCTTTCTGTCATGCTCTGACATGCTCCCCTTTTCTCTCCTTCTCCTCTTCCTTTGTTCCTTCTTGTTAGTGGGGAGGTGCTCCCAGGCTGGGGGGTGGAGTGGATGGGGGAATGGAGGGAGGGGTTGACGGAGGGAGACTGGAAGTCGATGAAATCACAGATGAATATTGCCGATGCCATTCAGTGCAGATATCCTAGTTGGAAAAATCACTTTTAACTTTAAAAAAAAAGTGACTTGATCTTTCTCTTTTCTCTCTTTCATTCATTTTGCTAGAAGTGTGTGTTCCTCTCTCTCTCTCTCTGTCTCTCTCTCTCTCCCTCTCTCATCTTTTATGGGGTTTTTTCTCAGCTTTTCCTTTTTCATTCCTTTGTCTTTACAAGAAGCAGACTGCACCGACGTCGACTCCAAACTCTTGGTCCGCTCCTCCAATATCCATGGGAGCAATGTCCACGATGGGCAGCCGGCTGGTCTTCTGGGATCTGTAGTCAATCACTGTCTTGCCCCATGCTCCTGTGTGTTTCTGGGGACAGAGAGGCAGAGATGATATTGTTAGAGGACAGGGCTGATATTGTTAGAGGACAGAGATTATATTGTTATAGGACAGGCCTGATATTGTTAGAGGACAGAGATGATATTGTTAGAGTACAGGGCTGATATTGTTAGAGGACAGGGATGATATTGTTAGAGGACAGGGCTGATATTGTTAGAGGACAGAGATGATATTGTTAGAGGACAGAGGTGATATTGTTAGAGGACAGAGATGATATTGTTAGAGGACAGCAGACACTGAATGGACGTGTTTGTGACTGTATGGGTCTGCCACACCAAATTTACAGCATTCACTGCCTCAAGAATTAACCCCACGAGACTGCAATGTTGAAGGAGTTTGTGTGTATGTGTGTGTGTATGTACGTGTGTGTGTGTGTGTGTGTGTGTGTATGTACGTGTGTGTGTGTGTGTGTGTGTGTGTGTATATGTATGTGTGTGTGTATGTACGTGTGTGTGTGTGTATGTGTGTATGTACGTGTTTGTGTGTGTGTGTGTGTGTGTGTCTATGTATGTGTGTATGGTGTGTGTGTGTGTTTTTGTCCTCTCACCGTGCAGCCGTCCTGCATGACGGTGTACGTGAAGCGGCTGTTTCCCTCGGCCCTGATCTCCACATCGTTGGAGCCCTGGAGCAGCACGGCCTTCTTCAGGTTACCCGTGGCCCCGTCCATGTAGGCCACGCTGTTCTTGCAGTGGTAGGTGAGGTTCTGGCTAGCCTCGGTGGATAGCAGCCGCAGGAAGGTCATCTGGATGCTGGCCGTGTTGGCAGCCAGGCTGTCATCGCCATAGCTGAACTGTAGAGGGCAGCGGAGAGAGAGGAGGGGAGACAGGAAGGTTAAATCCAGTACAATGATGTAGAATTATAACATGTCTATAGTTAAAACTAGTGAAAGAGGAGGGGGAGACAGGGAGGTTAGGACCAATGTGATAATTATATACTGTATGATGTCTGGTTAAAACTACAACCAAAAATGTAGCAAACTTCTTCTGACTGGTGGCATCAATTGAGAATGAAAAAAGGCAGATATGTGTAAGATTCAACCCTTTAAATTCACTACCAGTTTTTTAAAACTTGCCTAAGGGCAGAGATTGAATCTGAGACTGAAGAGGGAATTTGTATTTTGTATTCATTATGATCAAAATCATATAATGAGGATAGAAGAGGGATTGAATGGTGACTCACGTGGAATCCTCCGTTCATGGTCTCCCCGAACCAGACGTGTTTGGCAGCCTTGCTCTTGCTGGACCACCAGTTCTTCTTGGGGATGCTGGCGGGCTTGGGGTAGACGCAGGACTCTCCAGTCTCCATGTTACAGTAGACCTTGATGGCGTCTATGGTGCAGCCCTGGTTAGGGTCGATCCAGTACTCTCCTGCAGACAGACGGAGGAGACAGGTCACATTCAATCAGTAGTACTTCCTATGTAACTATAATACAACTGGTCATATTTATTTTGTCTTTTGAACACTATAGAACCTTCCAGATTTCCTCATGAGCACAGAGTTTTTCCCGACCTAATCAGTAAAGGTAGGAGTTTAACCTCACCACATCACCTGACCATACCAGGAGAAACTTTAGGACCCCAAGTTTTTCCTGGTCAAGTCATGTTGGTCTATAAAACTCTTGTCCCCTAACAAAGAGGCAATCTTCGCTCCTATCCCGTCACTCACCACTCTTCCAGTCAGGGTGGCACAGCTTCAGGTCTCTGCAAGTACGTGCAGGGTTCTTCTTGGAGCCCTCGGGGGAG
Source organism: Salvelinus alpinus (assembly GCF_045679555.1). Classification (NCBI taxonomy): domain Eukaryota; kingdom Metazoa; phylum Chordata; class Actinopteri; order Salmoniformes; family Salmonidae; genus Salvelinus; species Salvelinus alpinus. The sequence goes on from NC_092097.1 coordinate 51,321,231, forward strand.
CGGATGTTTTCGATCTGGTTGTTGAGAGACTTGAGCGTGGCGTCCACCTCGGCGTCGTGCGTCCTCAGGTTTCCGGAGGCCTGGTCGGCCCTCATGTACCTCAGGGGATCGGGGGATTTCTCAGGCTGAGACAGGCCAGCGAAGGCAGACATGTCGATACCAGGGCCGGGAGGACCAGGAGGACCAGGGGGTCCGGAGTTTCCAGGGGGACCCTGCGATACACAGATAGAAAGATAGAATACTTAAATTGATTGAAGATATTGGAAAACCAAGATGCTAGACTACGAGGTACAGGTGATGTATTGCTACCAGCGCAGTGACATAGGTATTACAGAGGAGGAAAAACACAGAGCAAAGAGGAGTTAAAGTACAGGTAACATCAAGTGTTCATTTGGCTGGCTGCCATCTCAAATGTCACCCTGCTTCCTAGGGCATTACTTTGACCAGAGCAAAGGGAGCACACTGTATTGGAAATAGGGTGTCATTTAAGATTGGTACCAAGTCACCCACTACTCTGTGAACTTTTGATGATCCTTAAGATATAGTAAATTGGGAGATGAGAACGATACTCACAGAGGGACCAGTCTCTCCAGAGCGACCACGGGGTCCGGGAGGTCCGATGGGGCCGGGCATACCGTTGGATCCATCCTTTCCAGAGGGACCAACTGGTCCGGGGGGTCCCTAAACAGAACACGCGCAAGGATTCAGATGTACTCTTACTGTACACTACAGCTCTGCCTGCCATGCTCTTTGGTTGACAATGAATAAGACAGGTACCTCTCAAAGCCCTGTGTTAAACGTTTTACTGCTTTTGTCTATACTCACTCTTGATCCACTTGGTCCGGCAGGTCCAGATGCACCCTGGTCTCCAGCTTGACCCTGTGGTGAGACACAGGTCAGACAATGTCTAGGATATACACAACTTCAGATAAAGGGTACAATGAGATTTTTAGTGTATAGAGAGAATTTGAGGTACTGGAAGATTAGTTGTGCAGGAAGATCAGGGGTACTGGAAGATTAGGGGTACAGGGAGATTAGGGGGTAATGGAAGATTAGGGGTACAGGGAGATTAGGGGGTAATGGAAGATTAGGGGTACAGGAAGATTAGGGGTACAGGCAGATTAGGGGGTACAGGAAGATTAGGGGTACAGGGAGATTAGGGGGTGCAGGAAGATTAGGGGTACAGGAAGATTAGGGGGTAATGGAAGATTAGGGGTACAGGAAGATTAGGGGCACAGGAAGATTAGGGGGTAATGGAAGATTAGGGGTGCAGGAAGATTAGGGGTACAGGAAGATTAGGGGTGCAGGAAGAATAGGGGGTACAGGAAGATTAGGGGATACAGGAAGATTAGGGGGTACAGGAAGATTAGGGGTACAGGAAGATTAGGGGGTACAGCAAGATTAGGGATGCAGGAAGATTAGGGGGTAATGGAAGATTAGGAGTACAGGAAGATTAGGGGGTAATGGAAGATTAGGGGTACTGGAAGATTAGGGGGTAATGGAAGATTAGGGGTACAGGAAGATTAGGGGTTAATGGAAGATTAGGGGTACAGGAAGATTAGGGGGTAATGGAAGATTAGGGGTACAGGAAGATTAGGGGGTACAGGAAGATTAGGGGTACAGGGAGATTTGGGGGGGGGGAGTACTTACGGGAGGTCCGGGCAGACCCTGCAGACCAGTGAATCCTCTGTGTCCCTTCTGTCCTCTCTCACCACCCTCTCCAGCCTCACCCTTGTCTCCACGGGGTCCTTGGGGTCCAGCCATTCCTCTGGCTCCAGCAGGCCCGGCAGGTCCAGCTGGTCCTTGAGCTCCCTAGAGAACAGCCAAGAGACGGACACAGGGTTAGGACGGGTTGCCATACAGTAGTATCTGAGTGAACTCAATTACCAGGTCCAGCTGGTCCGTTATATCAAAGAAAGTATACATACATTAATATGCAAGTAGACATATCCAGTATATCCTGGAAATAGAAATGGACTGAAAAACTCAACTTCATGTCCTGGTGTCCTGTATTATAGGGGTTCTACGGGGTGTAAACAGGGGTTCCATGGGGATGTTGAGGGGTGTTATAGGGGTTCTACGGGGTGTAAACAGGGGTTCCATGGGGATGTTGAGGGGTGTTATAGGGGTTCTACGGGGTGTAAACAGGGGTTCCATGGGGATGTTGAGGGGTGTTATAGGGGTTCTACGGGGTGTAAACAGGGGTTCCATGGGGATGTTGAGGGGTGTTATAGGGGTTCTACGGGGTGTAAACAGGGGTTCCATGGGGATGTTGAGGGGTGTTATAGGGGTTCTACGGGGTGTAAACAGGGGTTCCATGGGGATGTTGAGGGGTGTTATAGGGGTTCTACGGGGTGTAAACAGGGGTTCCATGGGGATGTTGAGGGGTGTTATAGGGGTCTACGGGGTGTAAACAGGGGTTCCATGGGGATGTTGAGGGGTGTTATAGGGGTTCTACGGGGTGTAAACAGGGGTTCCATGGGGATGTTGACGGGTGTTATAGGGTGTATACTCACAGCCTCTCCCCTGTCTCCCTGCTTGCCGGTGGGGCCGACAGGGCCGGGGGCACCATTAGCTCCTGAGGCGCCAGGAGCACCAGCAGGACCGGTGTTACCACGGTCACCCTTGATTCCAGTGGCTCCATCTCTACCAGGGGGTCCATCAGAACCAGCGTTGCCCTGAGAGACAATTACACATTGTTTAATATCAGAAGCGTCAAACGCATAATTAGTGATCCACTTAATCATGACAGTGAGTTAACGTACTGTATTGCAGGTATAGAGTTGACAATGCAGAGGCCATATTGGGGACACTGTGCTGCACTGAATGGCACACTATTCCCTATATAGTGCACAACATTTGACCAGAGCCCTATGTGGACCCTGTTCCAAAGTAGTGCACTATAGAAGAAATAGGATGCCATTTCAGACACAACCCATGTTATGGGACAGACACTGACCTCTCTACCGGGCTCTCCAGCGGGTCCAGTCAGTCCAGGGGGCCCCACAGGGCCAGGGGGCCCACGGTCTCCGCTTCCACCAGGAGATCCTTGTTTACCAGGCTCACCCTGGGGAGATGGACACAGGCTAGTTGGAGGACCACCGGTAGGGGTTGACACTCATCTAATCAATAGTCATATTTTCACTGATCATTTTCTTTGAATATCCATCTATCCATTCTTATTTGAAATTGGGTGGGGTGGGTACAAGGCAATTGACTGTACAATATTATTTTGTCACGAATGAATAAATGGGTGTCAAATCGCCTTTAGCAACCCATAATCTACTGTATAATAATTAATCAATCATTTATTAATTAATCAATGTGTTGATTCTAACTGTAATCTAATAGAATGTGTATGTGACTTACAGAGGGTCCTGGCAGGCCAGGGAAACCTCTCTCTCCACGCTGTCCTGGAAGACCAACAATACCACGCTGTCCAGCCAGACCTGAAGGACCTGAAGGACCATCGGGACCCTGGGATGAGGAAGAGAGGAGGAGAAGAGGAGAGGAGGAAGACAGGAGGAGAGGAGGAAGACAGGAGGAGAGGAGGAAAGGAGGAGAGGAGAGGAGGAAGACAGGAAGAGAGGAGGAAGACAGGAGGAGAGGAGGAAGACAGAAGGAGAGGAGGAAGACAGGAAGAGAGGAGGAGGACAGGAGGAGAGGAGGAAGACAGGAGAGGAGGAAGACATGAGGAGAGGAGGAAGACAGGAGGAGAGGAGGAAGAAAGGAGGAGAGGAGGAAGACAGGAGAGGAGGAAGACAGGAGGAGAGGAGGAGGAGAGGAAGAGAGGAGGAGGAGAGGAGAGGAGGAAGACAGGAAGAGAGGAGGAGAAGAGGAGAGGAGGAAAGGAGGAGAGGAGGAAGACAGAAGGAGAGGAGGAAGACAGGAAGAGAGGAGGAGGAGAGGAGAGGAGGAAGACAGGAGGAAAGGAGGAAGACAGGAGGAGAGGAGGAGGAGAGGAAGAGAGGAGGAGGAGAGGAGAGGAGGAAGACAGGAAGAGAGGAGGAGAAGAGGAGAGGAGGAAGACAGGAGGAGAGGAGGAAGACAGGAAGAGAGGAGGAGGAGGAAGACAGGAGGAGAGGAGGAAGACAGGAGGAGAGGAGGAAGACAGGAAGAGAGGAGGAGGAGAGGAGAGGAGGAACACAGGAGGAGAGGAGGAAGACAGGAGAGGAGGAAGACAGGAAGAGAGGAGGAGAAGAGGAGAGGAGGAAGACAGGAGAGGAGGAAGACAGGAGGAGAGGAGGAAGACAGGAGGAGAGGAGGAAGACAGGAGAGGAGGAAGACAGGAGAGGAGGAAGACAGGAGGAGAGGAGGAAGACAGGAGGAGAGGAGGAAGACAGGAGAGGAGGAAGACATGAGGAGAGGAGGAAGACAGGAAGAGAGGAGGAGGAGAGGAGAGGAGGAAGACAGGAGAGGAGGAAGACATGAGGAGAGGAGGAAGACAGGAGGAGAGGAGGAAGACAGGAGAGGAGGAAGACAGGAGGAGAGGAGGAAGACAGGAGGAGAGGAGGAAGACAGGAGGAGAGGAGGAAGACAGGAGAGGAGGAAGAAGGAGGAGATGAGGAAGTGAAGGGGAAAGGAAGAAGAGAGGAAGTGAGGAGGAGAGGAGGAAGTGAGAAGGAGAGGATGAAGTGAGAAGGAAGAGGAGGAAGAGAGGAGGAACAGAGCAGGAAGAGAGGAGGACAGGAGCAAGTGAGGAGGAAGACAGGCAGTGAGGAGGAGAGGAGGAAGTGAGGAGGAGGACAGGAAGTGAGGAGGAAGTGAGGAGGAAAACGGGAAGTGAGGAGGAGAGGAGGAAGTGAGGAGGAAGACAGGAAGTGAGGAGGAAGTGGGGAGGAAAACGGGAAGTGAGTAGGAGAGGAAGAGGTGAGGAGGAAGACAGAAAGTGAGGAGGAGAGGAGGAAGTGATGAGGAGAGGAGGAAGACAGGAGGTGAGGAGGAGAGGAGGAAGAGAGAAGGAAGAGGAGGAAGAGAGGAGGAACAGAGCAGGAAGAGAGGAGGACAGGAGCAAGTGAGGAGGAAGACAGGCAGTGAGGAGGAGAGGAGGAAGTGAGGAGGAGGACAGGAAGTGAGGAGGAAGTGAGGAGGAAAACGGGAAGTGAGGAGGAGAGGAGGAAGTGAGGAGGAAGACAGGAAGTGAGGAGGAAGTGGGGAGGAAAACGGGAAGTGAGTAGGAGAGGAAGAGGTGAGGAGGAAGACAGAAAGTGAGGAGGAGAGGAGGAAGTGATGAGGAGAGGAGGAAGACAGGAGGTGAGGAGGAGAGGAGGAAGTGAGGCAGAAGACAGGAAGTGAGGAGGAGAGGAGGAAGAGAGAAGGAAGAGGAGGAAGAGAGGAGGAACAGAGCAGGAAGAGAGGAGGACAGGAGCAAGTGAGGAGGAAGACAGGAAGTGAGGAGGAGAGGAGGAAGTGAGGAGGAGGACAGGAAGTGAGGAGGAGAGGAGGAAGTGATGAGGAGAGGAGGAAGACAGGAAGTGAGGAGGAGAGGAGGAAGTGAGGCAGAAGACAGGAAGTGAGGAGGAGAGGAGGAAGTGAGGCAGAATATAGGAAGTGAGGAGGAGAGGAGGAAGTGAGGCAGAAGACAGGAAGTGAGGAGGAGAGGAGGAAGAGAGGGGGACAGTGTGTTATTATCAAGAATCTCAACAAAAAAACGATCAACAATTTTTTTTCTCCTGAAAAGCAAGAAAAAGTATTTTGTGTGCACTGCATCCTACTCTCCTCCACTTATGTGATTCAGACCAGAGAGGAACAGGGTGTCTTATGTCTGTTCTCTGTGCTCGCCTATCTCATTTCAGTAACTCTCAGCTGTCAGTTCAGTGCTACTCAGGGGAGAATTGTAGGGTGTGTAAGTGCAACATAAAAGCCTTGGCCTCTCTGCCATCATGTCTCTGTCCAGGGGAAGCCTAAAGGTGCTATTAAGGTCCCGGCAGACAGCAGTGTGGTTAGTCTGGTTATTGGGTCAGTGATGAACACACACTTACAGCTATGTGTTATGATGGGGATGAGGGAGTAGTGTTGTTGTCCGTTATAACGGGCCTTTCTTTCATTCCCTGGACTAATGTCCATGCCCGTGGGTTGGAAGTAAACAAGAGAGACTTTTTGGGAAATAAAGGCAGTCCGGTTTTATAGCTGCAACACTTCAGATGTATTTCAGTGTTAACTTGGGTGATGAGGCTGTGCGGAGGCTTTGTCTGTAACATCACAATCTGTGGGAGTGCAGTGGACTAAATCACTTTTAAATGTTGAATAAAGCATAACTCCTGCAGGACCTTTAGTTGAGGATGGTTTTGATGAAAGGTGAACTTACTGGGGACAGATCATTCAGCTTGTATTACCCCGTTTTGCTTAGTGGGGTGCTGGGCTGAATGAGAGTTGTCAAGCCGTCCACTATGCCCCGGCTTGGTGCTTGGAGGACGGTACTGTAGTGATAAACAGGTGAACTTACAGAGGGACCATCCTCTCCAGCATCTCCCTTCTCTCCAGGGGATCCAGCGGCTCCACGCAGCCCAGCATCTCCCTGTCTGCCTGAGGGTCCACCGTCTCCACGCACACCCTTAGGACCATCTTTACCAGCAGGGCCAGAGGGACCAGCAGCACCAGGGTTACCCTACAGAGAGACACATCAATCAATCAATCAACAAATCAATCAATCAATCAATACATTGATCAACCAATCCATAAATCTGTAAATCAATCAACCAATCAACACTCAATCAATGAAACATCAATCAACCAATCAACCAAACAATAACCAATCAACCAATCATAAAAACACAAAATAAAAGACAGACAGACAGACAGGCAGAGAAGAGACAGACAGAGACAGGAGCAGGTCAATACTCTGTAGAATAACAACCAGTCAGACTGAAACTGCCCACAGACAGACAAGAGCAGGTCACAACCATTCAGCTGAAACTGCCCACAGACAGACAAGAGCAGGTCACAACCAGTCAGACTGAAACTGCCCACAGACAGACAAGAGCAGGTCACAACCATTCAGCTGAAACTGCCCACAGACAGACAAGAGCAGGTCACAACCAGTCAGACTGAAACTGCCCACAGACAGACAAGAGCAGGTCACAACCATTCAGCTGAAACTGCCCACAGACAGACAAGAGCAGGTCACAACCAGTCAGACTGAAACTGCCCACAGACAGACAAGAGCAGGTCACAACCAGTCAGACTGAAACTGCCCACAGACAGACAAGAGCAGGTCACAACCATTCAGCTGAAACTGCCCACAGACAGACAAGAGCAGGTCACAACCAGTCAGACTGAAACTGCCCACAGACAGACAAGAGCAGGTCACAACCAGTCAGACTGAAACTGCCCACAGACAGACAAGAGCAGGTCACAACCAGTCAGACTGAAACTGCCCACAGACAGACAAGAGCAGGTCACAACCAGTCAGACTGAAACTGCTCACAGACAGACAAGAGCAGGTCACAACCAGTCAGACTGAAACTGCCCACAGACAGACAAGAGCAGGTCACAACCATTCAGACTGAAACACACTATAGTGCTGATGAATGATTCTGTGCCCGTCTGGTTATAGATCAAAAGGTCAGTACTCATTTCACCTTCTGAATGACCATAAAAGTCAGAAAATCAAAAGCATTACACCTGCTTGTACTGAAATATATCAGGAAACAATTGGAAAAACCTGGAATTACATAAAAGTGCTCATTCATTTTGGAAAATATTAACCAACACTGTTAAACCCACATTAAAACAATTCCTTTTCTATTCCAGTCAAATCGAACACTTTTTACTAAATGAACAGTGTAACGAATCAGTATGATTTATTCTTCGATGCTCAGGTAGGGTGACAGAAGATGTGAGTGTTTGAATTGTATTGCTGACAGGTGGTTGTACTTACATTGGGACCAGGGGGCCCGACTCTGCCGGCAGCTCCAGGGAAACCAGTGGCACCCTGTTAGAGAGAGAGAGAGACAGAGAGAGAGAGAAAGACAGAGAGACAGAGAGAGAGATTGTTGATGAAAATGGAAACATTAGAAATAGAGCAGAAATTAAATATACAATGTGAGATGTGTATGAGATGTGAGATGTGTATGAGATGTGAGATGTGAGATGTGTATGAGATGTGTATGAGATATGAGATGTGTATGAGATGTGAGATGTGTATGAGATGTGAGATGTGAGATGTGTATGAGATGTGAGATGTGTATGAGATGTGAGATGTGAGATGTGTATGAGATGTGAGATGTGTATGAGATGTGAGATGTGAGATGTGTATGAGATGTGAGATGTGAGATGTGTATGAGATGTGAGATGTGTATGAGATGTGAGATGTGAGATGTGTATGAGATGTGAGATGTGTATGAGATGTGAGATGTGTACTTACAGAGGGTCCCTGAGCACCGCGAGCACCTTTAGGTCCAAAAACGCCAGTAGGTCCCTGAAATGAAGGAAATCATAGTCAGTTTTATGAAGAAATGTGAAGCAAGTAACTCCATTTGAATATTTCGTTAACAAAATAACTACTCTCTATATTTTTTTCTTTCAGGACAAAGTGAGTTATTGAAACGTACGGAAGGTCCAGGAGCTCCGGAGGGTCCCTGTGGTCCAGGTGCACCAGCGTCTCCCTTCTGTCCACCCTCTCCCTGCTCTCCCTTGACTCCGGGCTGACCATCAGATCCCTGGGGTGGGACACGGGGGAAAAGACTGCTCAGACAGCTGTTTGCTTCAACATACAACAAGCAGCTGGAGTTGGTCCTGGGCTGTTTGTTGTATGTTCCGGAAGCTAGAGTGGAAACCGGTCGCATTCCGCTTCGCTCCTCAGGTAGTATCACATTTTCACATTCTCATTTCATTTCATTACAGTACAACGGTTTGATTTGTTTAATCTTAGCTAGCTACTTAGCCGTCTTTGTATCAAAGATAATTGCGTAGCTAGCCAGCTATTCTTCGTTCTTTTAACGTAACTTTTAACGTAACGTAGTCAACACTGCTACCTAGCCAGCTAGCCACCGAACAGCAACACTGTAGTAACTATTACATTCAACGGAACGACTCGATTAGTGTAGTGTTAGCTAGCTACATAGTTGTCTTTGCTGTCTTTGTTTCTAAGATAACTGCGTAGTTTAGACTAATTCGGTTAGCTAGCCAGCTATTTTTTGTCCTTTTAACGTAACGTAACGTAGTCAACACTGCTCGCTAGCCAGCTAGCCACCGAATAGCAACACTGTAGAAACTATTACATTCAACGGATCAACGGAACGATTGATTAGTGTAGTGTTAGCTAGCTACATAGTTGTCTTTGCTGTCCTTGTATCTAAGACAATTGTGTAGTTTATACTAATTAACGAGCCAGTTACCGAGGTTACATAGCTAGCTACCGAGGTTACCTAGCCAGCGACATTCTCAAACAAAGTCAACAACGCAGCCACTGCTAGCTAGCCCACTTCCGCAGTACTGTATCATTTTAATAATTTTGGTCAAGAAGATTTCTGCAACGCAAGCTTAACTTTCTGAACATTCGAGACGTGTAGTTCAATTGTCATTCCAATCTCCTTTGCATTAGCGTAGCCTCTTCTGTAGCCTGTCAACTATGTGTCTGTCTATCCCTGTTCTCTCCTCTCTGCACAGACCATACAAACGCTTCACACCGCGTGGCCGCGGCCACCCTAACCTGGTGGTCCCAGCGCGCACCACCCACGTGGAGTCCCAGGTCTCCGGCAGCCTCTGGAACTGCCGATCTGCGGCCAACAAGGCAGAGTTCATCTCAGCCTATGCTTCCCTCCAGTCCCTCGACTTCTTGGCACTGACGGAAACATGGATCACCACAGATAACACTGCTACTCCTACTGCTCTCTCCTCGTCTGCCCACGTGTTCTCGCACACCCCGAGAGCTTCTGGTCAGCGGGGTGGCGGCACCGGGATCCTCATCTCTCCCAAGTGGTCTTTCTCCCTTTCTCCCCTTACCCATCTGTCTATCGCCTCCTTTGAATTCCATGCTGTCACAGTTACCAGCCCTTTCAAGCTTAACATCCTTATCATTTATCGCCCTCCAGGTTCCCTTGGAGAGTTCATCAATGAGCTTGATGCCCTGATAAGCTCCTTTCCGGAGGACGGCTCACCTCTCACAGTTCTGGGTGACTTTAACCTCCCCACGTCTACCTTTGACTCATTCCTCTCTGCCTCCTTCTTTCCACTCCTCTCCTCTTTTGACCTCACCCTCTCACCTTCCCCCCCTACTCACAAGGCAGGCAATACGCTTGACCTCATCTTTACTAGATGCTGTTCTTCCACTAACCTCATTGCAACTCCCCTCCAAGTCTCCGACCACTACCTTGTATCCTTTTCCCTCTCGCTCTCATCCATCACTTCCCACACTGCCCCTACTCGGATGGTATCGCGCCGTCCCAACCTTCGCTCTCTCTCCCCCGCTACTCTCTCCTCTTCCATCCTATCATCTCTTCCCTCTGCTCAAACCTTCTCCAACCTATCTCCTGATTCTGCCTCCTCAACCCTCCTCTCCTCCCTTTCTGCATCCTTTGACTCTCTATGTCCCCTATCCTCCAGGCCGGCTCGGTCCTCCCCTCCTGCTCCGTGGCTCGACGACTCATTGCGAGCTCACAGAACAGGGCTCCGGGCAGCCGAGCGGAAATGGAGGAAAACTCGCCTCCCTGCGGACCTGGCATCCTTTCACTCCCTCCTCTCTACATTTTCCTCTTCTGTCTCTGCTGCTAAAGCCACTTTCTACCACTCTAAATTCCAAGCATCTGCCTCTAACCCTAGGAAGCTCTTTGCCAACTTCTCCTCCCTCCTGAATTCTCCTCCCCCTCCTCCCCCCTCCTCCCTCTCTGCAGATGACTTCGTCAACCATTTTGAAAAGAAGGTCGACGACATCCGATCCTCGTTTGCTAAGTCAAACGACACCGCTGGTTCTGCTCACACTGCCCTACCCTGTGCTCTGACCTCTTTCTCCCCTCTCTCTCCAGATGAAATCTCGCGTCTTGTGACGGCCGGCCGCCCAACAACCTGCCCGCTTGACCCTATCCCCTCCTCTCTTCTCCAGACCATTTCCGGAGACCTTCTCCCTTACCTCACCTCGCTCATCAACTCATCCTTGACCGCTGGCTACGTCCCTTCCGTCTTCAAGAGAGCGAGAGTTGCACCCCTGCTGAAAAAACCTACACTCGATCCCTCCGATGTCAACAACTACAGACCAGTATCCCTTCTTTCTTTTCTCTCCAAAACTCTCGAACTTGCCGTCCTTGGCCAGCTCTCCCGCTATCTCTCTCAGAATGACCTTCTTGATCCAAATCAGTCAGGTTTCAAGACTAGTCATTCAACTGAGACTGCTCTTCTCTGTATCACGGAGGCGCTCCGCACTGCTAAAGCTAACTCTCTCTCCTCTGCTCTCATCCTCCTAGACCTATCGGCTGCCTTCGATACTGTGAACCATCAGATCCTCCTCTCCACCCTCTCCGAGTTGGGCATCTCCGGCGCGGCCCACGCTTGGATTGCGTCCTACCTGACAGGTCGCTCCTACCAGGTGGCGTGGCGAGAATCTGTCTCCTCACCACGTGCTCTCACCACTGGTGTCCCCCAGGGCTCTGTTCTAGGCCCTCTCCTATTCTCGCTATACACCAAGTCACTTGGCTCTGTCATAACCTCACATGGTCTCTCCTATCATTGCTATGCAGACGACACACAATTAATCTTCTCCTTTCCCCCTTCTGATGACCAGGTGGCGAATCGCATCTCTGCATGTCTGGCAGACATATCAGTGTGGATGACGGACCACCACCTCAAGCTGAACCTCGGCAAGACGGAGCTGCTCTTCCTCCCGGGGAAGGACTGCCCGTTCCATGATCTCGCCATCACGGTTGACAACTCCATTGTGTCCTCCTCCCAGAGCGCTAAGAACCTTGGCGTGATCCTGGACAACACCCTGTCGTTCTCAACTAACATCAAGGCGGTGGCCCGTTCCTGTAGGTTCATGCTCTACAACATCCGCAGAGTACGACCCTGCCTCACACAGGAAGCGGCGCAGGTCCTAATCCAGGCACTTGTCATCTCCCGTCTGGATTACTGCAACTCGCTGTTGGCTGGGCTCCCTGCCTGTGCCATTAAACCCCTACAACTCATCCAGAACGCCGCAGCCCGTCTGGTGTTCAACCTTCCCAAGTTCTCTCACGTCACCCCGCTCCTCCGCTCTCTCCACTGGCTTCCAGTTGAAGCTCGCATCCGCTACAAGACCATGGTGCTTGCCTACGGAGCTGTGAGGGGAACGGCACCTCAGTACCTTCAGGCTCTGATCAGGCCCTACACCCAAACAAGGGCACTGCGTTCATCCACCTCTGGCCTGCTCGCCTCCCTACCACTGAGGAAGTACAGTTCCCGCTCAGCCCAGTCAAAACTGTTCGCTGCTCTGGCACCCCAATGGTGGAACAAACTCCCTCACGACGCCAGGACAGCGGAGTCAATCACCACCTTCCGGAGACACCTGAAACCCCACCTCTTCAAGGAATACCTAGGATAGGATAAAGTAATCCTTCTGACCCCCCCCCCCCTTAAAAGATTTAGATGCACTATTGTAAAGTGGCTGTTCCACTGGATGTCATAAGGTGAATGCACCAATTTGTAAGTCGCTCTGGATAAGAGCGTCTGCTAAATGACTTAAATGTAAATGTAAATGTTGACGGTAGCACTGATAGCGAGAGAAAGTGCACGGACAGTACTGTCCTTGGAGTGGTACTTACAGGAGGCCCAGCGAAGCCAGCAGGCCCGGGAGGTCCAGTCTCACCCCTGTCACCCTGTTAGGAGAGAAGAGGACAGAGAGGTCAAGTTGAGCATCAACGACTTCCCTTGATATTTCCTTGTTCAAACAAGCATCATGTACTGTATCAAGTTCTGTGTTCACTTCATTGTTGATTCTGAGAGGTGGCGAGCATTTAAAGGAAACAGCATTGCGAGTGAAAGTAATTCTCGCCTCTGGATCAATACAGTAGCCTAGAGATGGCAGTAATCAGATGGCAGTAATCAGACAGCAGTAATCAGACGGCAGTAATCAGACGGCAGTAATCAGACGGCAGTAATCAGATGGCAGTAATCAGATGGCAGTAATCAGACGGCCGTAATCAGATGGCAGTAATCAGACGGCCGTAATCAGACGGCAGTAATCAGACGGCAGTAATCCGATGGCAGTAATCAGATGGCAGTAATCCGATAGCAGTAATCAGATGGCAGTAATCCGATAGCAGTAATCAGATCTCAGTAATCAGATGGCAGTAATCAGATGGCAGTAATCAGATGGCAGTAATCAGATAGCAGTAATCAGATGGCAGTAATCAGATGGCAGTAATCCGATAGCAGTAATCAGATGGCAGTAATCAGATGGCAGTAATCCGATAGCAGTAATCAGATAGCAGTAATCAGATAGCAGTAATCAGATGGCAGTAATCCGATAGCAGTAATCAGATAGCAGTAATCAGATGGCAGTAATCCGATAGCAGTAATCAGATGGAAGTAATCAGATGGCAGTAATCAGATAGCAGTAATCAGATGGCAGTAATCAGATAGCAGTAATCAGATGGCAGTAGGCCCTAATCAGGTAGCTTCGGAAAAGGGAAAACATAGGGAAAACATTTCTTATGTAAGTATTATCTTATCCTAACTTGTGTGTGTGTGTGTGTGTGTGTGTGTGGTGTGTGTGTGTGGTGTGTGTGTCTGTGGTACTTACAGGAGCACCTCGGGCACCAGCAGCACCGGAAGGTCCAGAGGGACCAGATTCACCCTATAGGAGGAAACACAGAGGTCAGAGGTCAGTCACAGAGGTCAATCATACATCATACAGATATCACACCTTATATGGACTGTTTAATAATACCTAGGGGATACAGCAACCTCTTACAGGTGATATGGCTGTATGTGTATTTTTCTGATTTATCTAATACAAACATTTATTTAATCAATTAACCAATTAACTAGTATACAAGTTAAAAGATAAACACACACCTTCTCTCCATTGGGACCAGCTGGGCCAGGAGGACCAATTGGACCAGTCAAACCCTAGACCATATAGAGAAAGAGAGGGAATAGAAGAGTAACAAAGAGAAGGTTCAGTATAGCTCTCCTTCTGCTGTTAATGTCCATGAACTATTTAACATGTGAGTGTATACATGATTGCTGAACTAATATTTAAATATGTTGAATGTTAAACAGTAGAGTGTTGACATCTTCAATGTGTTGGATATTAAATGGTAGAGTTGTTGACGTTATAAATGTCTTGAATATTAAATGGTAGAGTGGTTGACGTTAAAAGGCTGGGGGATATTAAATGGTAGAGTGGTTGACGTTATAAGGCTGGGGGATATTAAATGGTAGAGTGGTTGACGTTATAAGGCTGGGGGATATTAAATGGTAGAGTGGTTGACGTTATAAGGCTGGGGGATATTAAATGGTAGAGTGGTTGACGTTATAAGGCTGGGGGATATTAAATGGTAGAGTGGTTGACGTTATAAGGCTGGGGGATATTAAATGGTAGAGTGGTTGATGTTATAAGGCTGGGGGATATAGTGGATGATGATGATGATGATGATGATGATGACGGTCACTCACTCTTGAACCGTCTTTGCCAGAAGCACCCTCAGGTCCCTTCTCTCCGTTGTCACCCTGTGGGACACAAACACAGTTATATTGGACTACATTATGATTAAAGGCATAGGGTAGGTTAACACATTATGAAATCACAACATCAATGAGAACGCACTGTAAATGGTCCCGTGTGGCTCAGTTGGTAGAGCATGGCGCTTGCAACGCCAGGGTTGTGGGTTCATTCCCCACGGGGGGACCAGGATGAATATGTATGAACTTTCCAATTTGTAAGTCGCTCTGGATAAGAGCGTCAGCTAAATGACTTAAATGTAAATGTAGACCTACATCATGTGTTGCCACGCCACATCATTACTGCTGTGCTGTGTTGCTTTCCTCCAGTGGATCTTGTTGCAAAGTTCATGGCTAGTGATCCCTTTCATGGCTTAGTACGATTACCACGACTATGACTTTAACTAATATTAGGATGCTTCTTTCAAGTGCCACTCACTCTGTCTCCCTTAGGTCCGGGGATGCCTGAGGCTCCTCTCTCTCCGGGCATACCTTGCAGACCGGGGGGTCCCTGGGCACCCGATGCACCACCTGGTCCGATCGCGCCCTACAACACAAGACACACAACAGCTACTGTCAGCAAATGAATACAGAACTAATAGCAACTCAGCAACTGGTAGAGGTTTTGATGGAAAACAACAGTAACAGCCTGTAGAATAGAACAGAACAGAATAGAATAGAACAGAACAGAACTGAAGAGAACTGAAGAGAACTGAAGAGATCTGAATCTGAATAGGAACTCTAGGCAGAGTTCCTCTGTCCAGTGTCTGTATTCTTTTGCCCATCTTAATCTTTTATTTTAATTGGCCAGTCTGAGATATGGCGTTTTCTTTGCAACTCTGACTAGTCACCTCTTCACTGTTGATGTTGAGACTGGTGTTTTGCGGGTACAATTTAATGAAGCTGCCAGTTGAGGACTTGTAAAGGCATCTGTTTCTCAAACTACACACTCTAATGTACTTGTCCTCTTGCTCAGTCCTCTTGTGCACCGGGGCCTCCCACTCCTCTTTCTATTCTGGTTAGAGACAGTTTGCTCTGTTCTGTGAAGGGAGTAGTACACAGCATTGTACGATATCTTTAGTTTCTTGGCAATTTCTTGCATGGAATAGCCTTCATTTCTCAGAACAAGAATAGACCGATGAGTTTCAGAATAAAGTTATTTGTTTCTGGCCATTTTGAGCCTGTAATCGAACCCACAAATGCTAATGCTCCAGATACTCAACTAGTCTAAAGAAGGCGAGTTTTATTGCTTTGTTAATCAGAACAACAGTTTTCAGCTGTGCTAACATAATTGCAAAAGGGTTTTCTAATGATCATTTAGCCTTTTATAATGATAAACTTGGATTAGCTAACACAACGTGCCATTGGAACACATGAGTGCTGGTTGCTGATAATGGGTCTCTGTACGCCTATGTAGATATCCCATTACAAATCAGCAGTTTCCAGCTACAATAGTAATTTACAACATTAACAATGTCTACACTGTATTTCTGATCAGATTTGATTTTCCTTCAAAAACAAGGACATTTCTAAGTGACCCCAAACTTTTGAACGGTAGTGTAGGTGAACATAGAAGTCAAAACAACACATTTCTATTGGATAGAACGTGTAATAGTCTTTAAAAAATCCTTCAGCCACATCAAGACACAGCTCCTGTACAGTATCTGAAATGATTTCTAACTTTATCTGAAATGATTTCTAACAGTATCTGAACTCAGGTCTGAGCTGTTTATAGAGTTTACGTTGTTGTTATTTGTCTCCTTCTTCTGTATTACGTTGACTTTGCCGTCTGGTAGCTCATTCTCATAAACGTTCTCTAAGCTTGTTCTCGGCCAATTTGAATGGTGTGTTTGTTCTCTCCTGCTGGCACTGCTGCCTCTCTGAAACCCCAGTTACATTCATCTGGCTGTTCATCCCTCCCCCTCCTCCTCCTCCCCCTCCTCCTCCTCCTCCCCCTCCACCCTCCTATCATTAGCTTTAATCCCAGCCTCTATCTATCATTTCCTCCTTGGCTGACAGTCAGAGGGGTTCTGAACTGAAATGACCCGGAAGGCAGGTTCTTTCACCCCCTAGTCTCCTCAAATCTGCCCGAAGTCTGTTCCACTCATTACCAGTATTGATAATGTTGCATTGAGCCGTGGTTGACGGACAACGGAAATATCTGTGAATGTGGCACGTTTTCTTTAATATGATAACCGTAAATCCCTTCTTCTATGTAGCGAAAAGGCTGTGTAGAATTTTCCCTTGGTGGTAATAAGGATGGTATAGCTGGCATGCTTTAAACAGATACTGTGCAGGATCAGGATGGGACTGTGCATTATGGCAATGAGCCCGTCTCATATCTCAAAGACTATATGTTTTTCTGTGGGATATGGTGGAACCAAACAAGTGTCCTGACTCTCTGTGGTGGCTAAAGATCCCATGGCACTTATCGTAAGAGTAGGGGTGTTAACCCCGGTGTCCTGGTTAAATTCCCAATCTGGCCCTCATACCGTCATGGCCACCTAATCATCCCCACCTTCCAATTGCTCACTCATTCAAATCCCCCCTCCCCTCTCCCTGTAACTATTCCCCATGCTGTTGCTGTAAATGACAATGTGTTCTCAGTCATCTTACCTGGTAACATAAGGTTAAAAAAATGTTTACAAAAAAATTATATTGTAATTTTGGCCACCGGCCAACTGAGCTAGTAGACCGGAAATTCTACTAGCTGCAAATTCTACTCGCTGCAAATTCTACTAGCTGCAAATTCTACTAGTTGCAAAAACTGCTGCAAATTCTACTAGCTGCAAATTCTACTGCAAATTCTACTAGCTGCAAATTCATCTAACTGCAAATTATACTGCAAATTCTACTAGCAGCAAATTCTACTGCAAATTCTACTGGCTGCAAATTCTACTGCAACTTCTTCTAACTGCAAATTCTACTAGCTGCAAATTCTACTAGCTGCAAATTCATCTAACTGCAAATTATACTGCAAATTCTACTAGCAGCAAATTCTACTGCAAATTCTACTGGCTGCAAATTCTACTGCAACTTCTACTAACTGCAAATTCTACTAGCAGCAAATTCTACTAGCAGCACATTCTACTAGCTGCAAATTCTACTAGCTGCAAATTCTACTCGTTGCAAATTCTACTGCAAATTCTACTAGCTGCAAATTCATCTAACTGCAAATTATACTGCAAATTATACTAGCGGCAAATTCTACTGCAAATTCTAATGGCTGCAAATTCTACTGCAACTTCTACTAACTGCAAATTCTACTAGCTGCAAATTCTACAAGCTGAAAATTCTACTACCTGCAAATTCTACTAGCAGCACATTCTACGAGCTGCAAATTCTACTAGCTGAAAATTCTACTAGTTGCAAATTCTACTGCAAATTCTACTAGCTGCAAATTCATCTAACTGCAAATTATACTGCAAATTCTAATGGCTGCAAATTCTACTGCAACTTCTACTAACTGCAAATTCTACTAACTGCAAATTCTACTAACTGCAAATTCTACGAATTGCAAATTCTACTAGCAGCACATTCTACGAGCTGCAAATTCTACTACCTGCAAATTCTACTAACTGCAAATTCTACTAATTGCAAATTCTACTAGCATCACATTCTACTTGCTGCAAATTTTACTGGCTGCAAATTCTACTAACTGCAAATTCTACTAGCTCCAAATACTACTAGCTGAAAATACTACTAACTACAAATTCTACTACCTGCAAATTCTACTACGTGCAAATTCTATTAGCTGAAAATTCTACTAACTGCAAATTCTACTAACTGCAAAATCTACTGCAAGTTCTACTAGCTGCAAATTATACTGCAAATTATACTAACTGCAAATTCTACTAACTGCAATTTCTATTAATTGCAATTTCTACTAATTGCAATTTCTACTAATTGCAAATTCTACTAGCTGCAAATCATACTCGCTGCAAATTCTACTAACTGCAAATTCTGCTAACTGCAAATTCTACTAACTGCAAATTCTACTAGCTGCAAAGTCTACTAACTGCAAAGTCTACTAACTGCAAATTCTACTAACTGCAAATTCTACTAACTGCAAATTCTACTAATTGCAAATTCTACTAACTGCAAAGTCTACTAACTGCAAATTCTACTAACTGCAAAGTCTACTAACTGCAAATTCTACTAATTGCAAATTCTACTCGCTGCAAATTCTACTAATTGCAAATTCTACTCGCTGCAAATTCTACTAGTTGCAAATTCTACTCGCTTCATTTAGGTATATCAGAAGACCAAGTTCTCTACAGTAGTGTGTTTGTCTCACCTTAGGTCCGTCAGTTCCAGGAGTTCCAGGAAGACCACGGGGTCCCTGCAGCCCCTGAGGCCCAGCACCTCCTCTCTCTCCTGGGAAACCACGCTCACCCTACACGGAGACAGGGATGGATGGTTAGCATTATTATCCTCCATAACGCCATAAGTGGAGTTAGCTATATGAACATGGTAGGTATGGAGATGATGGTGGAGGAAATTAAACTCACTCTTGGTCCAGTGGCACCAGCAGCTCCACCCTCTCCTGGAACTCCCATGTCACCGGGCTTGCCACCCTCACCAGGGGGGCCGGGAGGTCCGGGCAGACCCTGTTCAAAAGAAGCAAAACAACCAATCAATCAATCAATCAATCACGTGGCTGTCGTTACTACTTGTGAAGTGTCAATGTGATTGTACAAATGTAGTGTATAATGGCTGCATTTACACAGGCAGCCTAATTCTTATATTTTTCCACTAATGTCTTTTTTGACAAATCAGATCAGCTCATTTGCCAATAATTGGGCAAAAGATCAGAATTGCGCTGCCTGTGCAAACACAGACTAATATGTTATAGGAGCGTGCAGAGTGCCAAAAAGACAGGTATTCAATGAATGCAGAGAGACAGACAGACAGACAGGTACACAGTGAATGCAGAGTGACAGACAGACAGGTACACAGTGAATGCAGACAGACAAACAGACAGACAGACAGTGAATGCAGAGTGACAGACAGACAGACAGACAGACAGACAGACAGACAGACAGACAGACAGACAGACAGACAGACAGACAGACAGACAGACAGGTACACAGTGAATGCAGAGAGACAGATATACAGGTACACAGTGAATGCAGACAGACAGACAGACAGACAGTGAATGCAGAGAGACAGACAGACAGGTACACAGTGAATGCAGAGAGAGAGCGGTGTACATCTACTGACCTGGAAGCCAGAAGGTCCAGGTTGTCCTTGCTCTCCTCTCTCTCCAGCAGGGCCCTGTGGTAAAGGAAGGCTTAACAGTGAGCGTTATTCATTGACCTGTCAAAGTCACTGCTAATTCAGAGGCTTTCCTCATTTGGCTTAGACCAGGCTGCATGTAACTGGTTTAAAAATGACTTGACAGATAGAACTCAATGTGTGTCTACTGTTAAATCAGGTTTCCTGGATATTACGAAAGGTGTCCCGCAGAGGTCGATTCTGGGTCCTGTACTTTTTACTGTTTACATTGTGAATATCGACTTGTCTGTAAAACATTTTTACCTGCACTTGTATGCCGATGATACTGTTGTGTATGCTATTGTCCGCACAGTTGACCAGGCTCCATTTGAACTACAGTCTGCCATCATTGTATTACAGAAAAACTTTGACCTAAAATTAGTATTGAATGCAGGTAAAACTAAATATATGCTATTATTCAGTCAACGTTTCTATCGGTTCTAGTCTATGGCGACATCGTCTCTATGAACTCAGCTGCCAATTCGTTAAAGCCGTTAGATGCAGTTTATCATAGTGCACTGCGCTTTATTACAGGTGACACTTTTAGTACTCATCACTGCATTCTCTACCAGGAAGTTGGTTGGCCCTCTTTGATGTCACATATGTTGATACATGACTATGTTTTCATTTATAAAGCCTTTATTAAAAAAGACCCGCTGTACCTAACGTCTTTACTAAACTTTAGACATACGAGTTACCACACCAGGTCTCAGGGATGGATAACTCTGGGAATTCCTCTGGTCTCCACCGAGTTAGGTAAATCAGCTTTTACTTTTCTTGCAGCTTCTTTGAGGAACAATCTTCAAAATGTTCTTCAATGTGATGTTCTGGTGCCTCATGGGTAATTCAGACAGCTGATTGAGGACCGTATTAGTGATGAGTGTGATGTTCTGGTGCCACTTGGGTAATTCAGACAGCTGATTGAGGACCTTATTACTGATGAATGTGATGTTCTGGTGCCTCTAGGGTCATTCAGACAGCTGATTGAGGACCATATTACTGATGAATGTGATGTTCTGGTGCCTCTTGGGTCATTCAGACAGCTGATTGAGGACCTTATTACTGATGAATGTGATGTTCTGGTGCCTCTTGGGTAATTCAGACAGCTGATTAAAGACCTTATTACTGATGAGTGTGATGTTCTGGTGCCTCTTGGGTAATTCAGACAGCTGATTGAGGACCTTATTACTGATGAATGTTTTTTATGACTGTGTTTTTCTTTCTGTTTGCATTTTGTATTGATGTGTGCATTTTCTGTCATTTCTGTAATTCAGGGCTCATCTGTAGAATAGACCTTGGTCTCAGTGTGACTCCCTGATAAAATAAAGGTTAAATAGAATTATAGCAAACCAAGGCGTTGGGCTGCCGTAAAAAAAATTGTGCCTTTAAACTCAATCGACACATCTAACATCAAGCCAAGTCATTGTGAAGAAGTTGGTCTCATCTTGACGATACAGTGTAATAATCTTACCATCTTACAACCACAATGAAACTTGAATCAGAAAGGTTAGCTAGCAGTGAATTGACAACGATACGTGTTGAACACATAGGAGTATATCCAGCCTGGGTTTGGTGGAGTTATCAGGTCATTTTTAGAGAGTAAATTGAGAAAGGTGGATAAGATCAGTGAGACAGACGTGACGGCAGCAGAGTGTGATTGGAGAGATAGAGATACTCACAGCAGGGCCAGGGGGTCCAGCAGCTCCGGTCTCACCATCCTTACCAGGAAGACCCTATAGGGAGAGAGAGAGAAAAAAGAGAGAAGGTAGAGAAAGAGAGATAGAGAGAGAGAGAGAGAGAGTTAGAGGCCATGGGAGCCAGATGAAGACTGATAGATGTAATTACTACTACGGCAACTGAGTAGGGATAAACTGAGTATATGGAATGGTTTCCTAACAACGTCTTTAAAGTGTTTTCTGCACATTTGAAATGGCATATATTATCATCAAAAAGAAGGTAGCAGGCTATTTATGATTTGTAACTGTGTTTGGTTTAATCTTAATGGATTCCTTTCAAGTCGGGCATAAGGTATGTTTACCCCGGCATATTTCAAATGGCTCTACTGAAAAGGCTGTCTGTCTGGGTGAGATAAATGACTTACTCTCAGACCTGGCGCACCGAGCAATCCTTTCTCTCCGCCCTTGCCAGGTTCGCCCTAGTCAGAAAACACACACACCAGTCAGCCACCAATGATGTCCAGTTGTACTGTAGAATAGACAGACACTCTGTCCATGTAGATATGTAATCTCCATATGTAAATCATCCAACACACCCAATCAACCAAATCAATCAATCTACAATCAATCAATCAAATAGTCACACTCACGTTGGCTCCCTTGGGTCCGGGGAATCCCATCACGCCCGGCTGACCGCGGGCTCCCATAGGGCCAGGAGGTCCGGGGCGACCGTCCTCACCAGAAGAACCCTACAGAGGGGAAACAGGAGGGTCAGTCAATCAATCAATTATGCAGAGGGGGTTTCTACACTGTCAGAGTCAATGATGTACCCTATCAGTCATCTAGTGTCTATATAAATCAGGTCAGAGTCCTGTGAACACGCTGATTCATCTAGTGAGCAAATTCATGTTTATTCATTTTTATTTAAATACTTTTTTTTTTTAACTTTTTTTTTTACAGTTGTTGTAAAAAACAGACAACAAGCGTACTTACACCGGGTCCAACTTTTCCTTGAGGACCTGCATCACCGGGACGACCAGTAAGACCCTGCAAGAGCACAGAGACACACACACATCACGGTATACTGTACAGTATGTGAGTTAAATCTACAGTGATCATTGTCTTGGCTTCGTAGTGTAGCCATTACCCTTACCAGAGCCTATATGTCTAATTTAGTAGCCTACGTACAATATTATTATGCGAGTCAAAATGACAAAGATAATGTATTGGCTCCATTACTCAGCCATAGTTTGGAGAACTATTCCATCTTACCAGAGCATTTATACATACTACTGTTACAGATGCTAGAGAGATGTTATAGTTGAACTTACTCTTGCACCAGGAAGACCGGGCTCGCCAGGGCGACCAGGGTCACCGCCGGCTCCCTTGGGGCCAGACACGCCTCCGACTCCACGCTCGCCAGGGGCTCCCTGGATTAGGAGGAAAAAATGTGTGTTACTCAATGGAGACGATCAATCAATCAAGTAACCAATCCAATAAATCAATCAACCCATCAATCAATCAGCCAATCAACTCATCAATCAATCAGCCAATCAACTCATCAACAATCAGCCAATCAACCCATCAATCAATCAACCCATCAATCAATCAGCCAATCAACCCATCAATCAATCAATCAATCAACCAACTCATCAATCAGCCAATCAATCAACCAATCAATAAATCAACCCATCAATCAATCAACTCATCAATCAATCAACCAATCAATCAATCAACCAATCAGCCAATCAACCCATCAATCAATCAACCAATCAATCAATCAACTCATCAATCAATCAACTCATCAATCGATCAAGACCTATCTCCACAGCCACTTCATATGAGGCTACAGTAGTACCTGTAATGTATTAGGAGGCTAAATGAACTGAAGACGCTCTGAGGGGAGTGTCTGTTTGTTCCTAAACAAGCCTCAACAGATCATTACAGACATCTGTGTTCCTCTGTATCTTTTTGTGTCAGGGGGTAAGATAATTCACATCCTATTGACATCAATGCTTGACTAAGTGAACATTTGACTTGAGTGGAAGTTAAGATTCACCCCTATCATGGGAAAGATTCGCTCCATCTGTCTCCACAGTCACTTCACATGAGTTTACCCTGGGCAAACACCCTCAGGCGGCAGGTAGCCTGGAGGGTAGGAGCATTGGGCCAGTAACTGGAAGTTTGAGCAGAGATCAACATCTATCATTCTGCCCTTGAGCAAGGCAGTTGCTCCCTGGGTGCTGATGACATGAATGTGGAAGACACATTTTGGTTGAATACATTTCCTTGGGCAACGGAAATCTCCCTTCTGAGGAGGGGGAAAACGACAGGGGTCAATTGTCTTGAAATTCAGAAAAGATTCCTTCTGACACATTCACCCAATGTAATGAATAAGGGTGAATAATATTTAATTTGGAATGTAATGAAACGCTTCCATTTGCAGTCTGAGACACTGGCGTCAGCTAGACTAGAGTTGGTGGTGAGGATGAGGTTGAGGTGACCTCTGGTGGTGAAATAATAGAATTATAGATGACGCCAGTGGACTACACTGACACTAAGGCTTGTGTCTAGACTTGACTGTTCATTCAGCATTTGTATTCTGATCATGGAATATCGAACGTGTCATGCGTCTACACCTACATGTAAATGTGTCTACCTTGTCCACAGTGTGTCCTGATTCCCTTTCCTCGCGGTATTTTCAAATGCCAGTATGCATTCTACAAAAGGTGGAATAGGCTGATGGCAGTAGCTAACTACTGTAGCTAACTAGCCACCTAACCTCTGTAGCTAGCCAGCAAGCTAACCTCTGTAGCTAGCCAGCAAGCTAACCTCTGTAGCTAGCCAGCAAGCTAACCTCTGTAGCTAGCCAGCAAGCTAACCTCTGTAGCTAGCCAGCAAGCTAACCTCTGTAGCTAGCAAGCAAGCTAGCAAGCAACGCTAAAGGGAATGCATATAGTTTAGCATACCGCCCCCCAAAAATTCTAAATATTAGCTAGCTGGCTAGCATTTATGAGGCCACCAAACAAGGCCCCCACACGCTAGGAACGTATTTGCTCCAATGTTATAATTAAAAGTTGCCTTTCGGTCCTAAAACACAAGTTTTCTGGAGACTTGTGGGAGGAGTGCTGATGAAGTCGCCACTTTTTGGGCTTTTGGTAGCCTGATTCCGTCAAGACTGAGGAGAAATCCGCACACAATGCAACCCTGACCACCTCCTGAAGTTGTCAGCCAAATCTGAACACAATCAGAACAACAAAGCGATTTTTGTGCATCTACAGGTCTTTTCAATGCGATCTTCGTATTCTGATAGCAGAAGTCGCATGTAAGTGTTAAGTGTAGACATGACCTAATAGGGGCTCTGTCTTTCTTTCTCACTTATCATTTTCTCTGTGATGCCTGGCTGTTTCAATATCGATGCGCTCCTAACAGAATATTCAGTCAGATTGGATAGTAATTGCCTGAAGTAGGATTCTAATAAATTCTTGAGTTCAGAAAACGATGATGGAATGTCTTCACTACTACTCTAGTACAGAAGGGCATATTCACACCAACACTTGGCTGTAGATATATAGATACATATACTATATTACCCATGATCCTGTGGTGTTGAAATGTACAGATATGTCATTGCCGACCTTATGTCATAATAACCCAGAACCAATCTTGCGTGGTTAACGTTTATGTTAACAATCCATCCCTCAAGAGACTGTTGCTGACACAGTCTTGCCAGTATTAGTGTAACCTATTCAGTTGATCTGAACGTATACTTCCTGTTCATTTCCTGTACCATAGCACTTCGTTTCCCCTCCTTTGACGATAAGCCCCTCCCTTGAGACCATATTGTCATGGTGACACTCACCTTGGGACCAGCCAGACCATCCTGACCTGGGAAACCACGGTTACCGGGGGCGCCCTAAACAAAGACAACAACAACAACAGGGTTCAGGGTTAGAAGAAGAAGAAAACAAATAAACATTTAACGCTGGGAGCGATACTACAGTGTGTGATAAATGTAAAGTGACATGGGCAGCCCTCTCTGGGACAGCCCTCTCTGGGACAGCCCTCTCTGTGACAGCCCTCTCTGGGACAGCCCTCTCTGGGACAGCCCTCTCTGTGACAGCCCTCTCTGTGACAGCCCTCTCTGTGACAGCCCTTTCTGTGACAGCCCTTTCTGGGACAGCCCTCTCTGGGACAGCCCTCTCTGTGACAGCCCTCTCTGTGACAGCCCTCTCTGTGACAGCCCTTTCTGTGACAGCCCTCTCTGGGACAGCCCTCTCTGGGACAGCCCTCTCTGGGACAGCCCTCTCCGTGACAGCCCTCTCTGTGACAGCCCTCTATGTGACAGCCCTCTCTGTGACAGCCCTCTCTGGGACAGCCCTCTCTGGGACAGCCCTTTCTGGGACAGCCCTCTCTGGGACAGCCCTCTCTGGGACAGCCCTCTCTGTGACAGCCCTTTCTGTGACAGCTCTCTCTGTGACAGCCCTCTCTGGGACAGCCCTCTCTGTGACAGCCCTTTCTGTGACAGCCCTCTCTGTGACAGCCCTTTCTGTGACAGCCCTCTCTGTGACAGCCCTCTCTGTGACAGCCCTCTCTTGGACAGCCCTCTCTGGGACAGCCCTCTCTGTGACAGCCCTTTCTGTGACAGCCCTCTCTGTGACAGCCCTCTCTGTGACAGCTCTCTCTGTGACAGCCCTCTCCGTGACAGCCCTCTCTGTGACAGCCCTCTCTGGGACAGCCCTCTCCGTGACAGCCCTCTCTGGGACAGCCCTCTCTGGGACAGCCCTCTCTGGGACAGCCCTCTCTGGGACAGCCCTCTCTGGGACAGCCCTCTCTGGGACAGCCCTCTCTGGGACAGCCCTCTCTGTGACAGCCCTCTCTGGGAAAACCCTCTCTGGGACAGCCCTCTCTGGGACAGCCCTCTCTGGGACAGCCCTCTCTGGGACAGCCCTTTCTGGGACAGCCCTCTCTGGGACAGCCCTTTCTGGGACAGCCCTCTCTGGGACAGCCCACTGGGAGTGTAGCCGTCCATTTAATTTCCTCCTTTATGTGCCTCAACAAGTGGTTGGAATGATAGGTAGCCTTGTACGCCGACGGGGTGGCAAGATGGGTGTCATGAGTGGTACTCACTCTCTCTCCAGGAGGTCCGAGAGGTCCAGCAGCGCCGGGCTCTCCTCTGGGTCCCCTCTTCCCCTCCTCTCCTGCAGGGCCAAGGGCTCCTTGGGGACCCGCGGGTCCCTACACAAACACAACAGGATGTTAGTAATCACATGTAATATCCATCATCCAAAAATAGATTTCGATTTAGAAATAGATTTCACTAAGAAGGGAGAAAAACTGTTCAAGTATATGCTGGTTTTAAGTTCTGTTGTGTTATCATTTGCTTCCAGAAAGTATTTACAATGACGCAGACATCTTACTTAACTAATGATAAAGCAACATAACTTCACCTAACATCAGCAGACATCTTAACGAAAAGTTGTCTCTCAATCTTTGGGGCGTTTCTCATTTTTTATAATGAATGCTGAGGATAAATATGCATTCTTTACTTTATTTTAGAAACTACCATAACATGTTTAAAATTATGTTGCTTGCCTGGTCCTTAGTAGGTCTAATGTTAGATTGTTGAGAGGTAACAAACCAAGAGGGCCCCCTTGTGGCTTAGTTGCAAACTCCGTTACAATCTGGAAGCAATCTGGGATGCTCTGCATTCTGTCTATGAGTTTCATGGGGCATTATAAACTCTTGGACATTATCCAGTATTTTGAGGGATTACTTAGCTATCAGAGACTGAAAGAGAGAGAGGAGGAAGAGAGAAAGAGAGAGAGAGAGAGAGAGCCTTGACTACGTACAGACTCAGTGAGCATAACCTTGCTATTGAGAAATGCCGCCGTAGGCAGACCTGGCTCTCAAGAGAAGAAAGGCTATGTGCACACTGCCCACAAAATGAGGTGGAAACTGAGCTGCACTTCCTAACCTCCTGCCAAATGTAGTACCATATTTGAGACATATTTCCCTCAGATTACACAACAAATCCATATCTATATCTACAGTGTGCAATCACAGCAGCAAGATGTGTGACCTGTTGCCACAAGAAAAGGGCAACCAGTGAAGAACAAACACCATTGTAAATAAAACCCATATTTATGTTTATTTATGTTCCCTTTCGTACTTTAACTATTTGCACATCATTACAACTTATAATATGACATTTGAAATGTCTTTATTCTTTTGGAACTTCTGTGAGCGTAATATTTACTGTTCACTTTTTATTGTTTATTTAATAATACTCACAATCTCTCCCTTGGGTCCAGCCTCACCCTTGAAACCTGGGATACCGGGGTCACCCTAGAGAGAAAGACAAAAAAGACACGGGTCATTATTACAGACCTTCAACATTCTTAAGTCTTTTGACAATGAAGTCAGATTACAACCATTTCCTCCATTGGAGTTGTATATTACTAGCCTTTGAAATGCAAACTGAATCACGCTACATTACAATATATTATTATATTACAGATACGTCGTATCATCCCTGACATTCAGTATACATTACAACAGTTTAGACGTACAGATGTTCCCTTTGGTCCGAGAGGCCCAGTGGCTCCCTGGGGTCCTGGAGGGCCACGGGGTCCGGGGAAGCCAGGCGCACCAGCTATACCAGGAGCACCCTATAGTAGAGCGACAGATAGGACATTGGTCAATATCAATCACGTACCAATCAATCATCACGCTGAAATGATCATGTGTGATAATGGAAGGGAACACTAAGCATTCAATCAACACCGTGATACTGAGATCTGAAAAGAAGAAGTAGTGATATGTTTACTGTAGCTTGTACATCAATGAGGGAAAACATCTACAACTTTATCTAAGGAGGTTTCTGGACATAGATCTATGTCTTCAATGTAAAGTGAGTTAGAGGGTGGAGCAGGTGGGAGAGGTCCTGAAGCTAGAGACACGCCTGGACATCCTGCACCAAGCACCAACTGCAGTCTGCTTGACTATTATGTAAGGGATAGGTGTGTGTGTGTGTGTGTGTGTGTGTGTGTGTGTGTGTGTGTGTGTGTGTGTGTGTGTGTGTGTGTGTGTGTGTGTGTGTGTGTGTGTGTGTGTGTGTGTGTGTGTGTGTGTGTGTGTGTGTGTGTGTGTGTGTGTGTGTGTGTGTGTGCATGTCTGGCCACAGGTCTGGTCTACTCAGCCATAACTAACTCAAAGCAACATATATCACACCTGACTGATTCTCATCTAAATGATTTTAATGGCTTCTTGATTGTGTTTCAGGGAAAGTTAAGACTAAGAGCTTTTCCTAACCACATCACCTGACCAGATAAATAGAACAACTCCTGGTTAGGGCACACGAAAAAGGAAATGGAAAAACTACTGACTCACAGTAATGGAGATGAGATCCACAATCTTTTTCTTTCAGGGTCAAAGGTGGGTTTCATAATGTGGGAGTGACTAAATATTTGTATTTATTTAACTTGGCAAGTCAGTTAAGAACAAATTTTTATTTACAATGACGGCCTAACCCGGCCAAAACCTAAACCGGACAACGCTAGGCCAATTGTGCGCCGCCCTATGGGACTCCCAATCACGGCTGGATGTGCTACAGCTTGGATTCAAACCAGGGACTGTAGTGACACACTGAGATGCAGTGCCTTAGACCACTGCTCCACTCAGGAGCTATTTCTCTTTAGTTTTCAGACTGAACTAGTGGACTAGGCTAGTCACAAGCATTTACATTTAGTTTGGAAAGAATCTCTGTAACACTTTACTTTTAGCCTGCAGGTGCATTATAATGCTTTATAACTTGTAATAGTAATATATGAGACTTTATAATGTCTTATAATAAGGCTTACATTTTGTAGATTTCATATAGTGTATGAAAACTCAAGGCCATCTCTGGTTATCTCTGTAGATATCCTAGTGGTTTAGATATGACCTCCATTCGTCTTCCATATTCCAGCTAGAAGCACTGACAGATGCCACACATTATTCAACTCTAATAAAAACGTACTTCAGGCATAACATTTTATTAGACTTAATTGGAGATGACCCTCAAACCCTGCCCGTACTGTGGACATGGACTGTCTTTAGTTACGCTGATAGAGGTCTGTAGGCATAGTGGGAGAACAGCAGTGTAGGACTATACGATACAGAGACAGAGGACAGAGGAAGGGAGGGAGACAGGAGATGAGGAGAGGTTGTCTGGTATACTCACAGCTGATCCTTTAGCTCCACCAATACCATCAGTTCCAGGGTTACCCTGTAGGGAAGAACAGACTAGTTAGAATGATCATTACATCCTTGTATATAGCCATTTTTTTCATAAGCCTATGACAAGGACACAGAGTGTTTCCTGTTCAAGTCACATTATCAGGGAAAAATGCAGGCCCCTAGTCATATGACTTGGACCACTGACACAGAGGGGACACTGTTTTTCTGGACACTGTCATACTGGGACACTGTTTTACGGGACACTGTTTTGTGGGGACACGGATTTCTTGGTACACTCACAGAAGCGCCGGCGGGTCCGGGAGATCCGGGGGTTCCTGACTCTCCACGTGATCCCTGGGCGCCCTCAGGTCCACGAGCACCGGTGGGGCCAGCTTCTCCCTGGAGAGAGACAATCAAACAAACAATCAATCAATCAATGAATTCAATCGATCAATCAAGCAATCGATCAATAATCTATTGAAGTGTACTGTTGTAATAATTATCGTAAAGAGCCTAAAAATACAGAAACTATGTGCAAACTAAACTAGGTGCAGATTTGGTTGAGATGGTTAAGCATTTATTGTCAAATAAACACCTCCATAAAAATTAAAGTGTTGAAATTTTGTTAAATAAAGTTACACGTGTTTATTCTTAATTGAATTTAGTAAAAGCCCAAATAGGTAAATATGAATATTAAGAATGTATAAAGTCCAACTACTTTTACTGGAAGAGAAATTAAATGAAGAATAAAATATTGTCAGCATTTGGAGAGAAAAAATTAGAAACCCTACTTATGACTCAATTAAATGAACCTTAGCTTTCAAATAACAGTAATTTAATAACGGGCAGTAGCCAGATCCAAGTGTATAATGGTTTCCAGGTCTACTGGTCTAATAAAATAGAATGAGGAGAGTTATCCTGACTCACTCAAGTATTATTGTCAAACAAGGCTATACCCCCTTACTACAGACCACAGCCAATCATTGCACTGCATAGTGAGGTCATAGCCTTTGTGAAACTGGGTGAATGAAATTCCTAACTGTCGTTGCTATGGTGTTCTATACAACATGACATGATACATACTGTATGTGTTTATAAGGGTGGTGGAGAGGTCGGCTCTTTCCCTCCCTGATATCCTAGTGTACATAGGCTGCATATGGGGACACATGGAAACATGTAATACGCCTTTCCTTTATACATTTTTTATTTTTTTTAACCTTTATTTAACCAGGTAGGCTAGTTGAGAACAAGTTCTCATTTACAACTGCGACCTGGCAGTTCATGTATATAGCCTACTGTGTATAGTTGAGTCATTAAAACAAATACACATATTAGAAATAGATAGATTTGGGTCTCTTGAATGTTAAGGTTCAGGGTTTGGCCTTGTGTTTTAGGCTATTATCCTGCTGATAGGTGAATTTGTCTTCCAGTATCTGTTGGAAAGCAGACTAAACCAGGATTTCCTCTAGGATTTTGCCTGTGCGTATCTTTATTCCGTTTATTTTTATCCTAAAAACTTTCTAGTCCTTGCCGATGACAAGCATACCCATAACAAGACGCAGTAGTACTCAGAGATGTGTTGTGCTGGATTTGCCCCAAATATAATGCAAACATAATGAAGACAAAAAGTTAGTTTCTTTGCAACATTCTTTGCAGTATTACTTTAGTGCAGGGGTATTCAACTCTTACCCTACGAGGTCCGGGTATTCAACTCTTACCCTACGAGGTCCGGGTATTCAACTCTTACCCTACGAGGTCCGGGTATTCAACTCTTACCCTACGAGGTCCGGGTATTCAACTCTTACCCTACGAGGTCCGGGTATTCAACTCTTACCCTACGAGGTCCGGGTATTCAACTCTTACCCTACGAGGTCCGGGTATTCAACTCTTACCCTACGAGGTCCGGGTATTCAACTCTTACCCTACGAGGTCCGGCTATTCAACTCTTACCCTACGAGGTCCGGGAACTCAACTCTTACCCTACGAGGTCCGGGTATTCAACTCTTACCCTACGAGGTCCGGGTATTCAACTCTTACCCTACGAGGTCCGGATATTCAACTCTTACCCTACGAGGTCCGGCTATTCAACTCTTACCCTACGAGGTCCGGGTACTCAACTCTTACCCTACGAGGTCAGGTTTTCTGTTCTACCTGATAATTAATTAAACACACCTGGTGTCCCAGGTCTAAATCAGTCCCTGATTAGAGGAGAACAATTAAAAAATGCAGTGGAACTGGCTTCAAGGTCCAGAGTTGAGTTTGAGGACTTTAGTGTGTTGTTGATCCATGCTCAGGTTTCTCCTATCACAGCCATTAAACTGTGTAACTGTTTAAAAATGACTAATTCACCATGCTCAAAGGGATATTCAGTGTTGGCTTTTTTTTTATACCAATATACCAATCTGTGCCCTTCTTTGCGAGGCATTGGAAAACCTCCCTGGTCTTTGTGGTTGAAAATGTTCTTGAAATTTACTACTCGACTGAGGGACCGTACAGATAATTCTATGTGTGGGGTCCCCAGAACAGTGTGTCTGAAGCTGAATCTTTAAAAGATGTTCCGTGACTGGGAGACTGAGAGGGACAACAGAGGAAAGTGAAACCAGCAGTAAAGCACGGGGACTTCACACACACACACACACAGACACACACACACACACACACACACACACACACACACACACACACACACACACACACACACACACACACACACACACACACACACACACACACACACACACACACACACACAGTCTGGCCTGTCGCCTCACCGTTCTGAAGGAATCAGTCCTTAGCAAGTGGAGAGAAGGAAATAAAACAAACCACCTCCCAACCCCCCTCTCTCAGATGGAGGAAAATAGGTTTAAGTTTCAGAGCACTTTTCTAACGCTGCCTTCTCCGGTTTGACCTCTTTCACCCTTTCTTCAGCTTACGTTTAAAAAAAAAGAAGATATTTCTGAACTGAACTCCACCATTTTCTCTCTAGAACCTTTTACACGAACAGTACACAATGTACAGTAGCATCTTAGTTTGTACCCATCCTTATACTCTAAAATAATGCATTTGTACAAAATAATCCTTCATTGACATACCCCTGGGTTAATATGACTAAGTCACAAAACCGGAACTTTCCAGACACAGAGATAAAAGGACAGTGACATACCTTAGAACCTGGAGAGCCGGGGAAGCCTGGAGCACCAGATGGACCAACTGGGCCCTACAGAGAGAGAAAGAGAGAGGAGAGAGTGGAGGGGAGGGGAGGGGAGGGAAGGTGGGGCAGAGGAAAGAGGGCAAAGAAAGGAATGAGTCAACAAACACTACTGCCACAGTGAGGGCATTCAGGTGTATTGCAGCAACACTTAGATTTCTGCTGAAATACAGTATATAGTGAAATTAAATAATGAATAAAACTACATTGCAATAATACTTACAGGAGGACCAGCAGGGCCGGGCAGACCGTCATTACCACGAGCACCCTAGACAGGAGAAAGACAAGATACTGTCACCACACATCAGAGAACCAGCTCCATAAGGCATATTGTCAAGTACTGATCACTGGAATGACACTACATTATTCTTCAGAGACAGAAAGTTCTAGACATGGTTCTAGTATGAGTTCTAGACATGGTTCTAGTATGAGTTCTAGACATGATTCTAGTATGAGTTCTAGACATGGTTCTAGTATGAGTTCTAGACATGGTTCTAGTATGAGTTCTAGACATGGTTCTTGTATTAGTTATATTATGAGTTCTAGACATGGTTCTAGTATGAGTTCTAGACATGGTTCTAGTATGAGTTCTAGACATGGTTCTAGTATGAGTTCTAGTATGAGTTCTAGACATGGTTCTAGTATGAGTTCTAGACATGGTTCTAGTATGAGTTCTAGACATGGTTCTAGTATGAGTTCTAGACATGGTTCGAGTATGAGTTCTAGTATGAGTTCTAGACATGGTTGTAGTATGAGTTCTAGTATGAGTTCTAGACATGGTTCTAGTATGAGTTCTAGACATGGTTCTAGTATGAGTTCTAGACATGGTTCTAGTATGAGTTCTAGACATGGTTCTAGTATGAGTTCTAGACATGGTTCTAGTATGAGTTCTAGTATGAGTTCTAGACATGGTTCTAGTATGAGTTCTAGACATGGTTCTAGTATGTGTTCTAGTATGAGTTCTAGACATGGTTCTAGTATGAGTTCAAGACAGGGAGTTCTAGTATGAGTTCTAGACATGGTTCTAGAATGAGTTGTAGTATGAGTTCAAGACAGGGCACTGTAATGAGTGGCCAGGGAAAGGTACTTACAGCAGCTCCAGAGGGACCGGGGCGACCTCTCTCACCGGGCAGACCACGTGGTCCCTTTATAGAAGGAGAGAGAACGAGAGGTGCAGAGGTTACAATCACAAACAGTCAACAGTATCACATATAGATCTCATAGCCTATGTGTCATAGATATTCAATGTGTGGCAGATCTATTTCACAGTATTTCTACTCTACTACATCCACTACATATGATGTCACATTGTAATGTGTCTGACAGGTATCAGTTGTCTGACAGGTATCAGTTATCTGACAGGAATCAGTTATCTGACAGATATCAGTTATCTGACAGGATTCAGTTATCTGACAGGATTCAGTTTTCTGACAGGTATCAGTTATCTGACAGGTATCAGTTATCTGACAGGTATCAGTTATCTGACAGGTATCAGTTATCTGACAGGTATCAGTTGTCTGACAGGTATCAGTTATCTGACAGGTATCAGTTATCTGACAGGTATCAGTTGTCTGACAGGTATCAGTTATCTGACAGGTATCAGTTATCTGACAGGTATCAGTTATCTGACAGGTATCAGTTATCTGACAGGTATCAGTTATCTGACAGGTATCAGTTGTCTGACAGGTATCAGTTATCTGACAGGTATCAGTTATCTGACAGGTATCAGTTATCTGACAGGTATCAGTTATCTGACAGGTATCAGTTGTCTGACAGGTATCAGTTATCTGACAGGTATCAGTTATCTGACAGGTATCAGTTATCTGACAGGTATCAGTTATCTGACAGGTATCAGTTATCTGACAGGTATCAGTTATCTGACAGGTATCAGTTATCTGACAGGTATCAGTTGTCTGACAGGTATCAGTTATCTGACAGGTATCAGTTGTCTGACAGGTATCAGTTATCTGACAGGTATCAGTTATCTGACAGGTATCAGTTATCTGACAGGTATCAGTTGTCTGACAGGTATCAGTTATCTGACAGGTATCAGTTATCTGACAGGTATCAGTTATCTGACAGGTATCAGTTATCTGACAGGTATCAGTTGTCTGACAGGTATCAGTTATCTGACAGGTATCAGTTATCTGACAGGTATCAGTTATCTGACAGGTATCAGTTATCTGACAGGTATCAGTTATCTGACAGGTATCAGTTATCTGACAGGTATCAGTTATCTGACAGGTATCAGTTATCTGACAGGTATCAGTTATCTGACAGGTATCAGTTATCTGACAGGTATCAGTTATCTGACAGGTATCAGTTGTCTGACAGGTATCAGTTATCTGACAGGTATCAGTTATCTGACAGGTATCAGTTATCTGACAGGTATCAGTTATCTGACAGGTATCAGTTGTCCATCTGTGCTCACCATGGGTCCGGGAGCGCCATTGTCACCGGGGGCACCAGACTCTCCCTAGAACAGAGAAGAGTCATTCAATTAGTAGGAGGAGGAGGGGTTTGTGTTTTAGAGGTGGTCACAATGTTAGGTAAACAGGCATCACAACATGACAGACAAAAAAAGGCAAAGAAGGATATCAGTGAGATTAGAATGACTTGAGAGAGATAGAGGATGCTGATGTTGAGTCTTTCCTACCTTAGAACCAGCAGCTCCACCCTCTCCCTTGAGTCCATCAAGACCTGGATAACCCTGGAAATAAGAGATACAGACAATATCATGAGTACAGGACTGGGAATCAAGTCTTTACTGTCACATTGACTGGGCAATGCAGTTGCTCACAGCAGTATAACAGTGACAAACATACACGTTCACTAAAAGCAGGTAAACAGGAAAGAACACATTTGAAGATGACATATTATATATTGTCACTACTATGACGTCACTTACTCTATGCCCTTTGATTCCAGGCAGACCGGGAGTTCCTGGGAATCCACGAGCTCCCTGTTGTAGAGAAGAGAAAAAAAGAGAAAGAGGAGAGATATGAGAGAATGGAATGGTTATTCAGTTCTTCTCCAGATCTGCTTTCCTGCTCTGGTCTAGTCTGGTTTGGAGCCATATTATGGTCAAGGGGCAGAAGGCCAGAGGGCCAGAGAGACAGATGACATGAGGGAAGATTTAGTAGAGACAGCTCTCCCTCTTCTGTCTGACTGAATCATCTTGGAGA
Source organism: Salvelinus alpinus (assembly GCF_045679555.1). Lineage (NCBI taxonomy): Eukaryota > Metazoa > Chordata > Actinopteri > Salmoniformes > Salmonidae > Salvelinus > Salvelinus alpinus. Next base: position 51,357,431 of record NC_092097.1, read on the forward strand.
GCCTTCTAACTGGTCTGTATCTGACTGAATCATCTTAGAGAGTCTTCTAACTGGTCTGTATCTGACTGAATCATCTTAGAGAGTCTTCTAACTGGACTGTATCTGACTGAATCATCTTAGAGAGTCTTCTAACTGGACTGTATCTGACTGAATCATCTTAGAGAGTCTTCTAACTGGTCTGTATCTGACTGAATCATCTTAGAGAGTCTTCTAACTGGACTGTATCTGACTGAATCATCTTGGAGAGTCTTCTAACTGGACTGTATCTGACTGAATCATCTTAGAGAGTCTTCTAACTGGTCTGTATCTGACTGAATCATCTTAGAGAGTCTTCTAACTGGACGTATACTTCTCTTGTCTGCTTGAATGGTCATCAAATCAAATCAAATCAAATTGTATTAGTCACATGCACCGAATACAACAGGTGAAATGCTTACTTAGAGTCCCTAAACAACAATGCAGTTTAAATGATGTACAGCTGTAATAACTAAGTCAGCATGAATAGGAAGTGAGATAAATTGAGCGTAGATAAATGAACAGATAAATGAACATATAAATGAATAGATAGTGAAGAGATAATGAAACTATACCTGAGGACCAGAAGGTCCACGATCACCACCTTTGCCGGGTTTGCCAGCGTCACCCTTTAGCAGAGAGAAAGAGACAGAGAGGAAGAGACATAGAGGAAGGGACATAGAGGAAGGGACAGAGAGAAAGAGACAGAGAGAAAGAGACAGAGAGGATGAGACAGAGAGGATGAGACAGAGAGAAAGAGACAGAGAGGATGAGACAGAGAGGAAGAGACAGAGAGGAAGAGAGAGAGGGGAGGGAGAAGAGGGCTATTAGATCAGTTAGTTGTCTGTGATGTAAATAAAATTAAAATTAAAAACATTACATGTATAGTAAAAACGAAATATAGATCAATAAAATATTTTTTTTTTTGTTGATCATTCACAATTTATTGTTACGATAATATTTTTTTACAAGCCACACTCTTGAAAAATACATTTCAGATTGAAATTCAATTAGCAAACAGTGCCTCCTGATGGTCACTGATAAATTACTAGTGGGCCAGTCAGCTGCCACCCAGTGGCTGAATGGCGGAACTGCAGTTTCAATATTTATTTTTCACTTGTTTCAATCAAATAAAATCAAATGTTATGGTCACATACACATGGTTAGCAGATGTTAATGGGAGTGTAGCGAATTGCTTGTGCTTCTAGTTCCAACAGTGCAGTAATATCTAACAAGTAATCTAACAATTCCCAACAACTACCTAATACACACAAATCTATATTGGTGAATGAGAATATGTACATATAAATATATGGATGAGCGATGGCCAAGCGACATTGGCAAGGTGCAGTAGATGGTATAAAATACAGTATACACGTGATAAGAGTAATGTAAGATATATAAACATTATTAAATAGTTTCTAATCATCTCTATCATATGATGATAGTGGGAATGATATACAGTACAGACAGACCACTGGGGATGATATACAGTACAGACAGACTACTGGGTACAGACCACTGGGTACAGACTACTGGGGAGAAACCACTGGGGAGAGACCACTGGGGAGAGACCACTGGGGAGAGACCACTGGGGAGAAACCACTGGGGAGAAACCACTGGGGAGAGACCACTGGGGAGAGACCACTGGGGAGAGACCACTGGGGAGAAACCACTGGGGAGAGACCACTGGGGAGAAACCACTGGGGAGAAACCACTGGGGAGAGACCACTGGGGAGAGACCACTGGGGAGAGACCACTGGGGAGAAACCACTGGGGAGAGACCACTGGGGAGAGACCACTGGGGAGAAACCACTAGGTACAGACCACTGGGGACAGACCACTGGGGAGAAACCACTAGGTACAGACCACTGGGGAGAAACCACTGGGGAGAAACCACTGGGGAGAAACCACTGGGTAGAAACCACTGAGTACAGACCACTAGGGAGAAACCACTGAGTACAGACCACTGGGGAGAAACCACTGGGGACAGACCACTGGGGAGAAACCACTGGGGAGAAACCACTGGGTAGAAACCACTGGGGAGAAACCACTGGGTACAGACCACAGGGGAGAAACCACTGGGGAGAAACCACTGGGTAGAAACCACTGGGGAGAAACCACTGGGGAAAAACCACTGGGGAGAAACCACTGGGGAGAAACCACTGGGGAGAAACCACTGGGGAGAAACCACTGGGTACAGACCACTGGGGAGAAACCACTAGGTACAGACCACTGAGTATAGACCACTGGGGAGAAACCACTAGGTACAGACCACTGAGTACAGACCACTAGGGAGAAACCACTGAGTACAGACCACTAGGGAGAAACCACTAGGTACAGACCACTGAGTACAGACCACTAGGGAGAAACCACTAGGTACAGACCACTGAGTACAGACCACTAGGGAGAAACCACTGAGTACAGACCACTAGGGAGAAACCACTGAGTACAGACCACTATGGAGAAACCACTGAGTACAGACCACTAGGGAGAAACCACTGAGTACAGACCACTAGGGAGAAACCACTGAGTACAGACCACTGGGGAGAGACCACTGGGGACAGACCACTGGGTAGAAACCACTGGGGAGAGACCACTGGGTAGAAACCACTGGGGAGAAACCACTGGGGAGAGACCACTGGGTACAGACCACTGGGGAGAAACCACTGGGGAGAAACCACTGGGGAGAGACCACTGGGTAGAAACCACTGGGGAGAGACCACTGGGGACAGACCACTGGGTAGAAACCACTGAGTACAGACCACTAGGGAGAAACCACTGAGTACAGACCACTAGGGAGAAACCACTGAGTACAGACCACTAGGGAGAAACCACTGAGTACAGACCACTAGGGAGAAACCACTGAGTACAGACCACTAGGGAGAAACCACTGAGTACAGACCACTAGGGAGAAACCACTGAGTACAGACCACTAGGGAGAAACCACTGAGTACAGACCACTAGGGAGAAACCACTGAGTACAGACTACTGGGGAGAAACCACTAGGTACAGACCACTGGGGAGAAACCACTGGGGACAAACCACTGGGGACAGACCACTGGGGAGAAACCACTAGGTACAGACCACTGGGGACAGACCACTAGGTACAGTTCTGATTATAATATTCATATTATGACCATTTATCATCATGATCAAATGATAGAGTTTGTACATGTGGCTGTTAGAGGTGTGACAATATTGGTGTGGGAGTAGTGTAGACGGGCACAATATGGGCAATAGTGATTGGCTCACACATGAACTTTACATGAGGGGTGATTGGCCAGATGGACTGTAGACAAACCAATGGGGGTAGGTGACTGTGAGGGAACAGCATGATGAGGGCCAGGAGATTTACCTGACCCTGTAACATCATCACCAAGAAAAACTCCTGGCCCTAGTTATGAGGACATTTCTATGTGAGGGGGAATTTTCACTTCATTGTATTTTTGTATTGCTATTTTATTGGTGTAAACGTACTGTCAACATTCTACCAATCGACAACAGTCAGTGTGGATGGGTGGAGGGGAGATCAATGGAAACAGTATGGATGGGTGGAGGGGAGATCAATGGAAACAGTATGGATGGCTGGAGGGGAGATCAATGGAAACAGTATGGATGGGTGGAGGGGAGATCAATGGAAACAGTATGGATGGGTGGAGGGGAGATCAATGGAAACAGAATGGATGGATGGGAGGGAGATCAATGGAAACAGTATGGATGGGTGGAGGGGAGATCAATGGAAACAGTATGGATGGATGGGAGGGAGATCAATGGAAACAGTATGGATGGGTGGAGGGGAGATCAATGGAAACAGTTATGGATGGATGGGGGAGATCAATGGAAACAGTATGGATGGGTGGAGGGGAGATCAATGGAAACAGTATGGATGGGTGGAGGGGAGATCAATGGAAACAGTATGGATGGGTGGGGGAGATCAATGGAAACAGTATGGATGGGTGGAGGGGAGATCAATGGAAACAGTATGGATGGCTGGAGGGGAGATCAATGGAAACAGTATGGATGGGTGGAGGGGAGATCAATGGAAACAGTATGGATGGGTGGAGGGGAGATCAATGGAAACAGTATGGATGGGTGGAGGGGAGGGGAGATCAATGGAAACAGTATGGATGGGTGGGGGAGATCAATGGAAACAGTATGGATGGGTGGGGGAGATCAATGGAAACAGTGTGGATGGGTGGGAGGGAGATCAATGGAAACAGAATGGATGGGTGGGGGAGATAAATGGAAACAGTGTGTATCATGTCATTTTGGCTCTGCTTTCTTTGACACTTGTGTTAGTCTCCTGCATCAGACACATCCTCAATAGCCTGCGGAGGTTACAGGTGTGTGTGTGTGTGATAGTGAAAGTGGCAGTAGTTCTACTTACGTCATCTCCCGGTTTACCAGAGGGTCCAGGTGGACCACGGGGACCCAACGGGCCCTGTCAAGAGAGAACAGAGACAGTTAGTCAGATAGACAGACCATGAGGCCCTGTCAGGAGAGAAGAGAGAAGACAGTTAGTCAGATAGACAGACCATGAGGCCCTGTCAGAAGAGAAGAGAGAAGACAGTTAGTCAGATAGACAGAACATGAGGCCCTGTCAGGAGAGAAGAGAGAAGACAGTTAGTCAGATAGACAGAACATGAGGCCCTGTCAGGAGAGAAGAGAGAAGACAGTTAGTCAGATAGACAGACCATGAGGCCCTGTCAGAAGAGAAGAGAGAAGACAGTTAGTCAGATAGACAGTCCATGAGGCCCTGTCAGAAGAGAAGAGAGAAGACAGTCAGATAGATAGACCATGAGGCCCTGTCAGGAGGGAAGAGAACAGAGAAGACAGTTAGTCAGATAGACAGACTATGAGGCCCTGTCAGGAGGGAAGAGAACAGAGAAGACAGTCAGATAGATAGACTATGAGGCCCTGTCAGGAGGGAAGAGAACAGAGAAGACAGTCAGATATACAGACCATGAGGCTCTGTCAGGAGGACCTAAACCAATAGAGGACAGCACTGTAGAGGTCATACACGTTATACACCACAGTGACAGGGTAGACGGAGTGTGTGTGTGCGTAAACGTGTGCGTGTGTGTGTCTCTGTGTGTGTGTGTGTTTGTGTGTGTGTGTCGTAAAGGCATTTCCCTCTCTAATTAACAAGCACCCCTGGCTGAGAATGTCCTCATGACAGCCACTCTCAGGTAACTCTGCGTCTTCCTTTCATGTGGTCGGTCTAGTTTCATCATAGCGCTTGATGGTTTTTGCTACTGCACTTGAAGAAACGTTCAAAGTTCTGGAAATGTTCCAGATTGACTGACCTTCATGTCTTAAAGTAATGATGGACTGAAAAGAAACAGAAGCGTGAACCTATATATCCTGGTGGATGATGACTAGCTTACATGACAGACCATGTCAACAATGTCAATAGCAACACTTTACTGGGGTGAAGTCCTCCCCTGCTAAACTGTCACTCTGTCTACTGACAGGTGATATGAAACTAATGGCAGGTAACTGTCAGGTATGTTTATTTGTCTGTCTGTATGCCTGATATGATTCTCAATGTCTAGTTAGACTGTCTGTATGTCTGTTCGTCAGCTGCAGGCCAAATGCCAAAAACCTCCTTCATCCATTTGTGTGTGTGTGTGTGTGTGTGTGTGAACTGAACAGATTAAATATGACGATGAACAAAAACACAAGGGTTTTAGTGTTTTTTGGTTTTGGTTTTCTGGTCATTCCTATGTTGAAGTCCTTACATGTGTTCTATCACCGTTTTCTTTGCTTATTTGAGCTGTTCTTGCCATAATATGGACTTTTACCAAATAGGGCTATCTTCTGTATACCACCCCTACCTTGTCACAACACAACTGATTGGCTCAAACGCATTACGAAGGAAAGAAATTCCACAAATTAACATTTAACAAGGCACACTTGTTAATTGAAACGCATTCCAGGTGACTACCTCATGAAGCTGGTTGAGAGAATGCCAAGCGTGTACAAAGCTGTCATCAAGGCAAAGGGTGGTTACTTTGAAGAATCTGAAATATCATGTTTTTTGAACTGTTTAACACTCTTTTGTTTACTACATGATTCCATATGTGTTATTTCATAGTTTTGATGTCTTCACTATTATTCTACATTGTAGAAAATAGTAAAAAATAAAGAAAAACCCTGGAATGAGTAGCTGTGTCCAAACTTTCGACTGGTACTGTACTGTATATATAAAAAATAATTGTCCACAGATAATGTTAATTATGATTTGGATTATAGAAAATGTTTGTTTTATTGATACATACAAGCTGACAGATAGACAGGGTAGTGAGCTTCCTGCCACACTAATATGAATCATGACGGGAAGTGCTTTGAAGTGGTTAATATTATTGTGATTTGCTTATCTTGCTAAGTTATGCCAGGACAGAGCATAACAGTGGAGGCAAGTTAATTGACAATGTATGGCTAAAAACAAGAGAATGTTACAGTAAACTGCAATGTTTTTTTCCCCAGTTGTTTCACCTTTTCTGACAACATTAGACTCTTTATGGGACGCTCTATGGGAAGACTGCAGAATCAACAGACTTGCCAGGTAGATTAGGTTGAAGGAATACTTCAATATCCTCTGAGTGTATTGGCCAGCTGTTTCTTGGCCAAAGCTTCGGTACTAGGGTTGTTTTTTGGGGACGTGTGTGTGTGTGCGTGTGCGTGCGTGTGTGTGTGTGTGTGTGTTTATGGGAACTGATGTGATTCATTCTGGCCTGCCAACAACAGACCCAGCAGGTCTGATTCTAATTGCAGGTAATGATGTATTAAACAGTGGACTCAAGGTTGGAGGTGAAAGGAGAAGGAGCGTCTGTCTGTCTGTCTGTCTGTCTGTCTGTCTGTCTGTCGCTCCATGTCTGTCTCTATCCCCGACTGTCAGTCTGTCTGACTCATTGTCCCCCTGTCTCCCTGTCCCCCATGTCTCCCTGTCTCCCTCCCTCCCTGTCTGTCTGTCTGTGTGTCTGTCTGTCTGTCGCTCCGTGTCCATCTGTGTGTCGCTCCCTGTCTGTCTGTATCCCTGTCTGTCTGTATCCCTGTCTGTCTGTCTGTCTGATCAGGCGTCGGTCTGTCTGTCAGTCTGTCTCCCGGCCAGTCAATCTGTCTGTTTCCCTGTCTGTCTGTCTGATCAGGCATCAGGCGTCTGTGTATCTGCTCTCAGCAGGAGGTTAACACAGTGGTGGTGGCTCTCATAATGCCCTCACATCACCTAGGAGTGTGTGTGTGTGTGTGTGTGTGTGTGTGTGTGTGTGTGTGTGTGTGTGTGTGTGTGTGTGTGTGTGTGTGTGTGTGTGTGTGTGTGTGTGTGTGTGTGTGTGTGTGTGTGTGTGTGTGTGTGTGTGCGTGTGTGCGTGTGTGCGTGTGTGCGTGTGTGCGTGCGCGCGTGTGTGTGTGTGTGTGCGCGCCTCTGTCGGTCCCTTTCAGTCGCTAACCCTGCACTGTTAGAAAAAAGGGTTCCGAAAGCGTTATTCGTCTGTCCCCATAGGAGAACCCTTTTTGGTTCCCTCTATGGAAAGGGTTTAACATGGAACCAATAAAGGTTCTACTTGGAACCAAAAGGGTTCCACCTGGAACCAAAAAGTGCTCTTCAATAGGTTATCCTATGGGGACTGCTGAATCATCTTTTTAGGATCTAGATAGCACTGTTTTTTTTTAAAGCTTGAAACACACCGAGAATTTGAAACACACCGAGAATGTCACTGCCGATAGACTGCCAATGGTACTTATCACAGTGGGAGTTTTTTATTTATTAGGATGTTTCTCCGTACATCCACGGATGAGCCAGTCACACTTTATATGCAATGTAGGCTATGCGATGGTAGCTATCTAAGTGCACACAACACTAAATACTTCCTCCAAGCTAGCAAACCACAGTAGCTAGTACTGACATTATAAATAATGCACAGTGGATTAGCCAGTTTCCATGAAACAGCTACCTGTGCTAGCTGCCGAGTTAGTACAGTGTCCTTAGCTAGCTAGCTATGTTGTGCTAGCTAGCATATATGCTAACGTTAACTAGCTAGCTAAACATTTGGCTATGGGCTGGCACTGGCAGTATGGGATTATGGAGAGTGGATTATGGAGAGTGAATTGGGAGTGGGGTGGCAGGTAGCCTAGTGGTTAGAGCGTTGGACCAGTAACCGAAATGTTGCTAGATCGAATCTCCGAGCTGACAAGGTAAAGATCTGTCATTCTGCCCCTGAGCAAGGCAGTTAACCCACTGTTCCTAGGCTGTCATTGTAAATAAGAATTTGTTGTTAAAACTTCTTGTCAATAGGGGGGCACCATTTCGACTTTGTAAAAATTCGTTCCCAAATTAAACTGCCTCGTACTCAATTCTTGCTCGTACAATATGCATATTATTATTACTATTGGATAGAAAACACTCTCTAGTTTCTAAAACCGTTTGAATTATATCTGTGAGTAAAACAGAACTCAAGTTGCAGCTAACTTCCTGTCAGGAAGTGAGAAATCTGAAATTGATGCTCTGTTCCAGGGTCAGTTTATTAAATTACATGTTATCTATGAGTCGACATGCACTGCATACGATTTCCCCTAGATGTCAGTAAGCAGTGAGAATTGGAATGGTGTTGCTAGGCAGATCTGAGGCCATATAAAGGCTCATGGAACCGGGGGTGCACTCTTTTCAACGTTCGTCATGGCGCAAAGGAGGACCTCAGGATGGCATTCTGAAAAGCTCTCGTTATAGGCCTTAGATATATCCGGCTCTGATTTTATTCGATATAGGTGTTAAAGACATCATAATGTAGTTATTTTAAACCGAGTTATATCAGTTTATATCAGTATATTGCGATTTTCGGATATTTCTTTGTGCTGCGTTATGAAGAGTTGGGCACATCTGGGCCACATAGCTAATGTTTGCTGCTAATTCCTTGAAGACGGCAATCTACAACAGAGCAACGATGATTTTGGACAAAGGACCACTTGCACAAGATTCTGATGGAAGCTCATCAAAAAGTAAGAACTATTTATGATGTTAATTCGTTGTTCTGTTGAAAAATGTAAAACTATTATTCCGCCATTAATTTCGGTGCGGTCTCGCTTTAGCGCACGCTGTATGTCGTAGTAACGTTAATTTTAAAAATCTAACACAGCGGTTGCATTAAGAACTAATGTATCTTTCATTTGCTGTCCAACCTGTATTTTTTAGTCAAGTTTATGATTAGTTATTGATTAGATTAGGTGCCTCTCCCAAGATTTCTCCCGACATTTTGTTGGCAGCTTGGCTACTATTCTCATTGTATAACCACGATTTGTGCCGCTAAATAAGCACATTTTCGAACAAACAATATATGTATTGTGTAATATGATGTTATAGGACTGTCATCTGATTAAGTTTTGAGAAGGTTAGTGAAAAAATTAATATCTTTTGCTGGTTTATTCGCTATCGCTAACGTGCATGAATCAATGCTGCTGTGTGGTTGGCTATTGTAGTAAGCTAATATAATGCTAAATTGTGTTTTCGCTGTAAAACACTTAAAGAATCTGAAATATTGGCTGGATTCACAAGATCTTTGTCTTTCATTTGCTGTACGCTGTGTATTTTTCATAAATGTTTTATGATGAGTATTTAGGTAATTCACGTTGCTCTCTGTACTTATTCTAGTTGCTTTGGTGAGAGTTGCGATGGTGGCTGCAATGTAAAACTATGATTTATACCTGAAATATGCACATTTTTCGAACAAAACATATGCTATACAATAAATATGTTATCAGACTGTCATCTGATGAAGTTGTTTCTTGGTTAGTGACTATTTATATCTTTATTTGGTCGAATTTGTGATAGCTACCTATGCAGGAAAAAAATTGTGGGAAAAAAAAGTTGTGTCTTTTGCTATGGTGGTTAGCTAATAGAAATACATATTGTGTCTTCCCTGTAAAACATTTTAAAAATCAGAAATGATGGCTGGATTCACAAGATGTGTATCTTTCATTTGGTGTCTTGGACTTGTGATTTCATGAACATTTTATTATATGATATCCCTGTGGCTTTAGGCTAGGCTAGTCAGCTTTTTTGATGGGGGGGATCCCGGATCCGAGTTTGTTACTCGTTAGAGGTTAACTGACTTGCCTAGTTAAATAATGGTAAAAAATTAAGCTGTTTCTTTGTCATATTGCTAAGTAGTTATCAAGCTGTGGCCATCTGGATAGTATCGACAAGTGATTTCTACAACAATAGTAACATCAGCGCAGCTAGCTACGAATCTAGACCATAAGCAATACGCACAGGTTATGCATTGCCAAACAACGCTGCTGCCACCTTCTGGTTTGGAGTATTTTAACACGGCTGAGTAGCTGACTACTTCCAAGGTCTTTGCTGTGTGAACACGAGATTGACTGTCGGCAGGCAAACGTTTGAAAATCCTACCGGTGTGTCTGAGCTATATAAGAGTGTGGATACTGGAGAAGAGGAGAAGATTAACACAGCGTTGTTAAAAATTATTTTCCAATATTTTTCGTTCTGAACAGGACCATAATTTATTCCGTTCCGTTCAACTGTTCCGACCAGCTAAATATAGTTCTGAACAGGTTTTTACATTATTGTGACATTAAATTACCAATCAGTGTGGATAGAGCATCTTGCTAGGGAGTGGGTAAGCGATTTAATCTATTTAGGAGTTATTAACAGCTAATTATATTTCGCCGTAACAGTATGGTTTAATCATAATGAAAGACAAACATACACACTGTGCTGACAGTCACAATGTAGGGCGGGAGATGCAACTGACATTTTTAATGCGAGGAGGAAAGAGCATGAATGAAGCATGCCTTGTAAGCGCTGGGCATCTTGTTATCACATGCATTATCTGAATTAGGCCCACAGAATTATACCTACAGAGGAAGGACATCTATGGACGAACTTTGAATGTCTTTGAACGCAGTGGCGGCTTGCACATTCGGGCGTTAAGGGCGGCACCCCACTTGTGATTGGTCCCATTGTTTTGGGGGGGTCCCAAAAAAAGAAAAAAGTTTGGTAAAAAAAGTATATATATAACATAATTCATGGAATGTGTAAATGTATATAGCCAACCACTAGCTTTCTAGCTAGTTAGCTCCCATACCAATTTCAAGTCTTTTTAAACTAAAGTCTGACTAACTCAGAAATATGAAGTAATTTCAGAATGAAAGTTACCTGGCTAGCGCATCATGCTTTGTGACGTTATGTTAGCTAGCTATCCCCAGTTAGATAATGTTTTGTGACGTTATGTTAGCTAGCTTTCCCCAGTTAGATAATGCTTTGTGACGTTATGTTAGCTAGCTTTCCCCAGTTAGATAATGCTTAGTGACGTTATGTTAGCTAGCTATCCCCAGTTAGATAATGCTTAGTGACATTATGTTAGCTAGCTATCACCAGTTAGATAATGCTTTGTGACGTTATGTTAGCTAGCTATCCCCAGTTAGATAATGTTTTGTGACATTATGTTAGCTAGCTATCACCAGTTAGATAATGCTTTGTGACGTTATGTTAGCTAGCTATCCCCAGTTAGATAATGTTTTGTGACATTATGTTAGCTAGCTATCCCCAGTTAGATAATGCTTTGTGACATTATGTTAGCTAGCTATCCCCAGTTAGATAATGCTTTGTGACGTTATGTTAGCTAGCTATCCCTAGTTAGATAATGCTTTGGGATATTATGTTAGCTAGCTATCACCAGTTAGATAATGCTTTGTGACGTTATGTTAGCTAGCTATCCCCAGTTAGATAATGCTTTGTGACGTTATGTTAGCTAGCTATCCCGAGTTAGATAATGCTCTGTGACATTATGCTAGCTAGCTTTCACCAGTTAGATAATGCTTTGTGACGTTATGTTAGCTAGCTATCCCCAGTTAGATAATGCTCTGTGACATTATGTTAGCTAGCTATCCCCAGTTAGATAATGCTTGTGACGTTATGTTAGCTAGCTATCCCCAGTTAGATAATGCTTCGTGACGTTATGTTAGCTAGCTATCCCCAGTTAGATAATGCTTGTGACGTTATGTTAGCTAGCTATCCCCAGTTAGATAATGCTTCGTGACGTTATGTTAGCTAGCTATCCCCAGTTAGATAATGTGTTTTCACTTAGTCAGTAGTTTCTAATTTCTTCCAAGTGGCGCAGTGGTCTAAGGCACTGCATCGTAGTGCTAGAGGCATCACTACAGACCTGGGTTTGATCCCGGCCGAGATCGGGAGTCCCATAGTCCAGCGCACAATTGGCCCAGCGTCGTCCGGGTTAGGGGAGGGTTTGGTCGGGGTAGGCTATCATTGTAAATAAGAATTTGTTCTTAACAAACTTGCCTAGTTAAATATAGATTAAATTAAATGATTGTATTATCCCTGGTGCACTCGTTCATTAGTATATAGTATAATCTAATCTGTTCAAAACAGTGGCAGCAGTGGTCATTTGGATTTTGACATGAAAAAGTGAAATAGGTGTATTTACGTTGTTGTTTAAATGCACAGGTTGATTTATATATCTTCTCAAAGAAACTAGCGGTTTGAAAACTTAGCATCATAATTCTGTCATGCTGCTTTGTTGACAACAACCACCTCGCACCAGGGTATTCAGCCAATCAGCGGCCACCGCTGTTTGAACTTCCGAGTTGGTTTAACGTTGTACCAGAGCAACAAGCTAACAAGCTTCGGTGTGCAGAGCAGCACTATAACTAAAAACACGTCTTACCTTTTTGTAGTTAATAAATCCAATGTGAAACGTGATAACTATAGTATCCTTAACTAGCATTGAAAAAGTAAATCCATTATTTTCTAATTAAACATCTCTCCCAAATATCTGAATTACATTTGTAATGTCATCAGTAGGATACAGTAACCTAGGTTACAGTAACTTAGGCTACAGTAACCTAGGCTACAGTAACCTAGGCTTCAGAGGGGAGGGGCAGGTAGCCTACATGCACACCCACTGGTAAAGATTTCCAGCTGGCAGGCGGAAGCTGGAATAATGCTGTGTTCATGTGCTAGTAGGAACTCTGAAATGTTAGACTTGCTAACTGGTTGTAGTTATACACGTGCCGCAGTTAAACCAGTTAGCAAGTCAAACATTTTGGAGTTTCCTAATTCCGAATGGCACGTGAATGCGACATAAGTCTCAGAGTGAGGGCTTTGCATAGGCGCTTTGTTGTGATTTTTCTGTGAATGGAAAAAAATGCTTGGAACATAAAAGAACGTTCAATTGCTTTTAAAATAACGTTTATATTCCGGAACAGTATAGATCACTTTTGTTTTTCGGTTCGGGTTCTATTTCTCAAATAATTTAGTTATTTTCCGGTTTTTGGTTCTGTTCCTTGAACTGGTTCCAACCCTAGGTTAGCCCTCAATATGTCCTCATAGCTTACAGTTTCCGTGTGTGTGTATATTTGTTTGTGTGTGAGTGTGTATGTGTCTGTGTGTGTGTATGTGTGTGTGTGTATGTGTGTGTGTGTGTGTCTGCTTTAGTGTGTGTGTATGAGGAAGAGGGTAGTTGAAAATGCCCTCACACTGTGGGTAACTATTATGGGATACTTACAGCTGATCCGGGCTCTCCAGCCTCTCCGGGGTTGCCTTGGAAACCTTGTGGGCCCTGGGATAGAAGAGAATAGAATAGAGAGGGCAGATTAGAGACGTCTGTGAAGTGAACCTGATGACCTTAGATGGCTATTGGTCTTTTAATAACGTGTAATATTCCCTTTGATTTCTTAGCTGATATTACTGTAAGGACTACAGGAGGTTTAAAATATACACTGTTGTTTTTGATAAACCTAAAAGTATGGTAAAAGTACAACAATAACTGATCTATGATGGACTCACTAGTTTAGAATTCCTCAAGAGTAAGTTTGAGTAGAGATAGCATGTGATATCCTCTACTATGGGTATGCTATCTTTTTACTCAGCTAACTCCAAATACCACAGCAATATCAAATCACACCAAATCCGAGTGTTCTCCTATTCCCCTCCAGGGGCCGTGTCTCTACCAAGACGAGGGTGGGGGGGGGGGGAATGTAGTGGTTCCCCAAATCATGGGCTTCATGCTCAGTCATGTCCCCTGGCTGGCTGGCTGGCTGGCAATACCTTCCACTTGAACGACTTTAGAGGAGAGGTAGGAGAGGTGCTGAGCTGAGGGGCTGTGGGTGGAGGGCTTAGGAACATACATGGGTTCAAATAGGATTTGATCTCTTTCAAGTACTTTAGCTACGATTGCCTGGAGCAATGGGACTAATAGAATAGTCGCAAAACTGTAATCCCCATCCATCTGGCTCTCCAGGCAGACTCAAGCAAATGTTTACAGTATTTGAAACACTTTGAATACTATTTGAACCCAGTTCTTGCGTTGCTGAGGGGAATGGCCCACCGAGCTCTATGAAAGGTATATTGTCAGGTGCTGCGCTGCATGTCTGTCTGTCTGTCTGTCTGTCTGTCTGTCTGTCTGTCTGTCTGTCTGTCTGTCTGTCTGTCTGTCTGTCTGTCTGTCTGTCTGTCTGTCTGTCTGTCTGCGGTAGGATAAACCCCTGCAGCTTGCAGCTGGGACAAGAAGGTATTCAATGCCATCTTCCTCCTCTGGAAGGGAATGCAGCACAGGAACAAATAAACCTAGAGTGTGTGGAATAATGTCTTCTCTGTGTTCTACACGTGCATTGCTTGCTGTTTAGGGTTTTAGGCCGGGTTTCTGTACAGCACTTTGTGACATCGGCTTATGTAAGAAGGGCTTTATAAATAAATGTGATTGATTTGATTGATTGCTATGCAGTAACCATAACCATTCTGCTGTGTGCAGTAACCATAGTAACCCTATCTAAAGTCTACTCTGTGTTTACGTTATGCTATAGACTCTCTGTATTAGTTTCCCGTCATGTATTCATTCACTGTTTGATTCAGGCCTTCACCTATACACATTCAGCATGAAGAGAACTAGACTACTGACTAATAATTCAACTCAGGACAAACTACTGTGAAGAACCACAGTCATATCATAATGTACCAGTAGACTGTATATCTGTATATGATTATATATTTATAAATGGCTCTGGGCTGAACTAAAGGTGGTTGTGAGCATCTACATTAAGAGCATCTACAGTACCCAGTGTTATATAAGGTTATAACTTTCAGGGCTTGTAGCCGGGAGTGTGTGTATGTGCGCATGTGTGTGTATGTGTTTATTTGCAGGTACTTACAGGAGCTCCAGAGGGGCCAGGTGGCCCTCGAGGACCCATAGGGCCCTGGGGGAGAAAGAGAGACAGACGAGACGTTAGATAATAACAACATAATCACAACCTCAACCAACCTTCAAACAACTCAACGTTAAAAAATATGTTAGTTTCTCATTTTCATAATGAACTTTGACATATTTCAGAATGGAGGGGGAAGAGATAGACGTGTGTTTTCCCACTTGAACTTCTCTCTTCTCTTGTGTTAGAAAACATATTATTGGCTTCTTCCCCCAGCAACACAAACTCATTAGCCTGTTTCCCGTCTGCCTCCTGCCTGCCTGCCTCCTGCCTGCCTCCTGTCTGCTACCTGCCTGTCTCCTGCCTGTCTCCTGTCTGCCTCCTGCCTGCCTCCTGTCTGCCTCCTGCCTGTCTCCTGCCTGTCTCCTGTCTGCCTCCTGCCTGTCAGAACCATACATCGTTTTGGAATTCCACATTCAGACTCTTTCTCTCTTTTTCTACCTCTCTCTTTCTCTCCCTCTCTTTCTCTCCCTCTCTTTCTCTCTCCCTCTGTTTTCTCTCTCTCGTTCTCTCTCTTTTGCTCTCCCTCTCTGTTTTCTCTCTCTCTTTCTCTCTCCCTCTCTCTTTCTCTCTCCCCCCCCCCCCCCCCTCTCTCTCTCTCTGTAGTTCAGAGGTCAGGGCCAGAAGTGTTGTACTCTGAATTGGAGGCTTGAGCCCTACGGTAGCCACCTTGTTTCTTCCTTAATAAGATCATAAAAGCAGTGGGTGAAATCCTCAACGTAATCCTTGCGCTGCTCACTGATCTAACGTTAATCTCCTCCGGTTTATAAAGACTTGTCTTATCAGCAGGTGTAATACTCTTGTCAGCTCAACGTCATCGTGCATTGACACTCAGAGCTCAGAGAGACGTTTCACATTCTATACAGGCCAAATCTGTCACACAGAGAAAATCATTACATGACCAAAGACAAGACGATGAGAAAATGTACCTGATCTGGAGTTTAGTGAGAATGTCGAGGGCTTGCATCTGAAATCACACACTATTCCCGGCATAGTGTACTACTTATGACCAGAGATCTATGGGTACTGGGCAAAAGCAGTGCACTAAGTAGGGGAGAAATAGTCCACTATAAAGGGAATAGGGTGGCATTTCAGTTGCAGCCTAGACTTTCTCTCTAAGAAAAACGAAGACGTTTTTTTAAAACACATGATTTCCACTCCTCCACTCATGAAAGGGCACTTGGACAACAGTGAGACAACCTTTTATGCTCTCTATAACACAGTATTCATAGTGTTGGTGTTTAGACTGATTATAGTGGAGAAATGCAAGGCAGCAGCCAAAGCAAACGTCCCTGAGGCAGCACAGAGCAGTTACTGACAGGAAGGGAATGAAAGTCATCTTTTCAGCAGGGCGCACCGAGGACAAATCCACCGCCGCAACGGACTAGCGGCTTATCAATGGTGCTCTATGTCCATTCGTAGGCGGAGTGTGGGTGAATGTTTGGATTCTGTGTGTGTGTGTGTTTGGGGACTGTATGTGTGTGTGTGTTTGGGTGGTGTGGCCCACTGCCTCTCAGTGAAGACGCTGTGTTAGGGACCAGGGGGTGTAGGTAGAGACGTTGGGGCTTGACTCTCAGTGAAGACACTGTGTTAGGGACCAGGGGGTGTAGGTAGAGACGTTGGGGGTTGACTCTCAGTGAAGACGCTGTGTTAGGGACCAGGGGGTGTAGGTAGAGACGTTGGGGCTTGACTCTCAGTGAAGATGCTGTGTTAGGGACCAGGGGGTGTAGGTAGAGACGTTGGGGCTTGACTCTCAGTGAAGACGCTGTGTTAGGGACCAGGGGGTGTAGGTAGAGACGTTGGGGCTTGACTCTCAGTGAAGACGCTGTGTTAGGGACCAGGGGGTGTAGGTAGAGACGTAGGGGGTTGACTCTCAGTGAAGACGCTGTGTTAGGGACCAGGGGGTGTAGGTAGAGACGTAGGGGGTTGACTCTCAGTGAAGAGTCAACACCACCTCCCCTCTCCACAGGTCTCTAATGGGGTACAATCCACAGTGGTGACTGGGTCTCAGACTTCAGCTCCACCAGCCAGCCAGCCAGCCAGCCAGCCAAAATCTCGCTGTGGGAGCAGCCAGTCGAGCGCTGCTTGTTTTGGAGTTTGCAAACCAAAATAGCTCCTAGTGAGTGTGCTCTTCTTTTCCCTCTGGCTGAGAGACTGGAGGTGATGCCAGCTGGATGTGATGCCAGCTGGAACTGATGCCAGCTGGATCTGAAGCCAGCTGGAGGTGATGCCAGCTGGATGTGATGCCAGCTGGATGTGATGCCAGCTGGATGTGATGCCAGCTGGAGGTGATGCCAGCTGGAACTGATGCCAGCTGGATCTGATGCCAGCTGGAGGTGATGCCAGCTGGAGGTGATGCCAGCTGGATGTGATGCCAGCTGGAGGTGATGCCAGATGGATGTGATGCCAGATGGATGTGATGCCAGATGCCAGCCAGCTCGTTGGAGTTTCAGTAAGCTCAAAAAAATGTACTAATGAAGACCAAGTCTGTTTGCACCAAACTAAACCCTGGTACACTCCATAGGAGGGTGTTGGTCCAAACCAAATTCTGGATGCTCCATAGGAGGGTGTTAAGTCACTCTGATACCCAGTCACCTAAGCATTAGTCAGAGCAGACCAGACGTGACATTCTTGCATTTGTTTTGCATCCCACAGGAGAACCTATAGAACCTGGGAAACGATACTACTCCGAAGACGATAGGAGAAAACTGGTAAAATGCCGCCAGGATTAGAGTGTTATGATGTTTCTCATAATCTCTCTCACCATTGGTCCTTGCATCACGCCCATCTGTGCTCCGCCAGCCTTCTCGTCAAATCCTCCAGCCATCTGAGCAGCAAAGTTCTGTTGGAAGACAAATGGCATCCATAAGACACTGTAATATGACCACAAACATATTTGAACACTCTCGTCATAACAGTAATATATCTGTCATGGTAGTCTACTCTCAGTCCGCACAGCATGACTAAACAGCATGACTAAACAGCATGACTAAACAGCATGACTAAACAGCATGACTAAACAGCATGACTAAACAGCATGACTAAACAGCATGACTAAACAGCATGACTAAACAGCATGACTAAACAGCATGACTAAACAGCATCAGTGTGTCTCTGTCTGTGCGACAACAGTAGATGGTACAGGGGATGGATACCAGATCAACAGTAGATGGTAGAGGGGATGGATACCAGATCAACAGTAGATGGTAGAGGGGATGGATACCAGATCAACAGCAGTAGATGGTAGAGGGGATGGATACCAGATCAACAGCAGTAGATGGTAGAGGGGATGGATACCAGATCAACAGTAGATGGTAGAGGGGATGGATACCAGATCAACAGTAGATGGTAGAGGGGATGGATACCAGATCAACAGCAGTAGATGGTAGAGGGGATGGATACCAGATCAACAGCAGTAGATGGTAGCGGGGATGGATACCAGATCAACAGCAGTAGATGGTAGAGGGGATGGATACCAGATCAACAGTAGATGGTAGAGGGGATGGATACCAGATCAACAGCAGTAGATGGTAGAGGGGATGGATACCAGATCAACAGTAGATGGTAGAGGGGATGGATACCAGATCAACAGCAGTAGATGGTAGAGGGGATGGATACCAGATCAACAGTAGATGGTAGAGGGGATGGATACCAGATCAACAGCAGTAGATGGTAGAGGGGATGGATACCAGATCAACAGTAGATGGTAGAGGGGATGGATACCAGATCAACAGTAGATGGTAGAGGGGATGGATACCAGATCAACAGCAGTAGATGGTAGAGGGGATGGATACCAGATCAACAGCAGTAGATGGTAGAGGGGATGGATACCAGATCAACAGTAGATGGTAGAGGGGATGGATACCAGATCAACAGCAGTAGATGGTAGAGGGGATGGATACCAGATCAACAGCAGTAGATGGTAGAGGGGATGGATACCAGATCAACAGTAGATGGTAGAGGGGATGGATACCAGATCAACAGCAGTAGATGGTAGAGGGGATGGATACCAGATCAACAGTAGATGGTAGAGGGGATGGATACCAGATCAACAGCAGTAGATGGTAGAGGGGATGGATACCAGATCAACAGTAGATGGTAGAGGGGATGGATACCAGATCAACAGTAGATGGTAGAGGGGATGGATACCAGATCAACAGTAGATGGTAGAGGGGATGGATACCAGATCAACAGTAGATGGTAGAGGGGATGGATACCAGATCAACAGTAGATGGTAGAGGGGATGGATACCAGATCAACAGCAGTAGATGGTAGAGGGGATGGATACCAGATCAACAGTAGATGGTAGAGGGGATGGATACCAGATCAACAGCAGTAGATGGTAGAGGGGATGGATACCAGATCAACAGTAGATGGTAGAGGGGATGGATACCAGATCAACAGCAGTAGATGGTAGAGGGGATGGATACCAGATCAACAGTAGATGGTAGAGGGGATGGATACCAGATCAACAGCAGTAGATGGTAGAGGGGATGGATACCAGATCAACAGTAGATGGTAGAGGGGATGGATACCAGATCAACAGCAGTAGATGGTAGAGGGGATGGATACCAGATCAACAGTAGATGGTAGAGGGGATGGATACCAGATCAACAGTAGATGGTAGAGGGGATGGATACCAGATCAACAGTAGATGGTACAGGGGATGGATACCAGATCAACAGCAGTAGATGGTAGAGGGGATGGATACCAGATCAACAGCAGTAGATGGTAGAGAGGATGGATACCAGATCAACAGTAGATGGTAGAGGGGATGGATACCAGATCAACAGCAGTAGATGGTAGAGGGGATGGATACCAGATCAACAGCAGTAGATGGTAGAGGGGATGGATACCAGATCAACAGCAGTAGATGGTAGAGGGGATGGATACCAGATCAACAGTAGATGGTAGAGGGGATGGATACCAGATCAACAACAGTAGATGGTAGAGGGGATGGATACCAGATCAACAGCAGTAGATGGTAGAGGGGATAGATACCAGATCAACAACAGTAGAGACAGGGAGGGGTGTACAATAACTATTTTCATCTTTCTCCTTCACCAAATATCTCCTTGTGTTTTCTTCAAAGCCCCTCCTCTCTTCTCCCCTTTCCTCCCCTTGCTCTTCTCCCATCTCCTCCCCTCCTTCCTCTCCTCCCCTTCCCTCCTTCCTCTCCTCCCCTCTTCTCCCCTTCCCCAAATCTATCATGCTACCTCCTGTCTAGTCACCTCCCTCTTTCTCTCCCTCCTTCCTCCCCTCTTCTCTCACCAGGAATGAAAAGCATTCCACCGTGTCTCTCTCTATCCCACCATTCTACACTATACCGCCGTTTCTTTGCCTAGTTCTTCTGTGCAAAACATCTCACAATATTACACCCTTTCTCTATCACAACCTTTCAGTATTACACCCTTTCAATATTACACCATTTCACTATTACACCATTTCACTATTACACCATTTCCCTATTACACCCTTTCACTATCACACCATTTCACTATTACACCATTTCACTATTACGCCCTTTCACTATTACGCCCTTTCACTATTACACCATTTCACTATTACGCCCTTTCAATATTACACCATTTCACTATTACGCCCTTTCACTATTACGCCCTTTCACTATTACACCATTTCACTATGACGCCCTTTCAATATTACACCATTTCAGTATTACACCATTTCACTATTACACCCTTTCACTATTTCACCCTTTCAATATTACACCATTTCACTATTACGCCCTTTCAATATTACACCATTTCACTATTACACCATTTCACTATTACACCCTTTCAATATTACACCCTTTCACGATTACACCATTTCACTATTACGCCCTTTCACTATTACACCATTTCACTATTACACCCTTTCAATATTACACCCTTTCACTATTACACCATTTCAATATTACACCATTTCACTATTACGCCCTTTCACTATTACACCATTTCACTATTACACCCTTTCAATATTACACCCTTTCACTATTACACCATTTCAATATTACACCCTTTCACTATTACACCATTTCAATATTACACCATTTCACTATTACGCCCTTTCAATATTACACCCTTTCACTTCCCATTTTCAACCCCAAAGTCTTTATTGATAGAATTAGCTAGCCAACTCCTTGTCATTTTGAGATACACCTCCATGATCCATAAAAGAGGAAAGCACGTCCATTTTGCTCTCTGCATGTGCTTTCCCTTTTACACATTGATATATTTTGGGACTATAGCACCACAAACTGCTATTTCAGATTTTTCTGCAGAGATACTTACTCCTCCAAGGCCGGGAGGTCCGTTAGGTCCTGAGGGTCCGGGTGGGCCGGGGTTACCAGGGGTACCAGGCTCGCCATCTCTGCCACGGGGCCCGGGACTGCCCTGAGACGGGAGACAGAGAGAGGAGTTAGATTAATTATTCCTCAAATCCATACGAATAAATTGGGAGTAGAAATAGCATGTCATCTCAATCGGGTATCTTCCTCGAAAGCTTTTATATTTCTTTCAAATTCTATCTTAAATGGACAATAAAAATACTGAACTTTGAACGCTGTCACTTCAACATCAAATAAATCAATTTCCTTGGCAGTCACAGTATAAATAAGTTGATTGACAAGGGGAAGATTAAATATAATACAATCCCACAAAAATTGTAAAGAAAAAAAAAACGTGTGGTAATCCTATACTTCAGATGAAAATGTCAAGTCAGGTACATGAAACTGCCCATCAGCAACGTGAGACAATAATCATGTCCATTGACAGTTGTCTTAGAGAGGTACAGTAGGTGCCATTTTGTTTTCAAAACGACTATTTCCAGATATGTAGGTGCTGCTACTCTGCACAGTGTAGTCCCATGCCATCAGCTAAAACTACAGTCACCAGAAGAGAAAGGACAATCTAGGCTAAATGTACTTTACTGAGAAAAAGTCTGAATATAGGATAAAGTCCAGAAGAACTCATATGCAGTGGATCAGATTCTGATCACTTAGGACACTGCAGTAATTATTTGGGCAACTGTTTTCAAACTATCCCACTTGGCAACTGAGCACCAATTTGTATCGTTATTCATTCAAAATAAATTCATTTAAAAATAAAAACTGATTTTACATTCAAAAAATGTTGAGAAAAAAAATTCAGAAATACAGCATGTAAACAGCCTCTATTCCATGATGCAGTCTGCGGCATGTTACTACCTGGGATACATGTTAACAACCTGGCCAGGCAGATATTGTTACAGCAACCTAATACCAACTGTGTCCTTTCCAAACACGTCCTGATAACTACATGAAATGAAGGGTTGGCCAACATTTCCCTCAGTCAAAGGATGATGTCAACCAGCCCGTTGCTGTGAGTCATTGATGTTTGACTTTGCGAGTTACAGACAGTTCATGTCAAAGCGTGTGATTGTTATGTCTATGTACTTAAATTTGTATTAAAACTCAATAGTAGAATCTAAACCGGTATGTTACTTTAATCACCGTAATCCGTAGTCCCAATAAGGTGTTATGGAGATGAGATGTAGCTCATTCAACAACAAGAGGAAAAAGTTGGCAGGTAAAAATGTTTCGAAGCACACGTCTGGGAAACCCAGCATACCACACTGCATGCTCTGACAAATGATCCTTCAAGGAATGTGTTCACAACACTGTGTGCGTTCATTCCTCTTTCATTTCGGTGCAAACAAAGACTTAATTGCAAATGTTTCTATAGTAGCAGGTACAAAATAATAATACAAAAATGCCAAATTGGAAAAGCAAATTGTAGACTGAAAATGTGAATAAAAACAGTAATTGTAAAAGTTTAAAAAATCTCCATTATCAAAGATGAAAACATGATGGACCTGAGGACAATGTATCCAGTGTTATAACCAGGGTTGGGGTCAATTCCATTCCAAATTCATTTAAAAAAACAACTGATTTTACATTCAACATTTTTTGAGAAAAAATACAAAAATTCCAGTCAATTTAGAAAGTAAAACCAATTCCAATTCCACATCTGGCACTTGTTGCTAACCACTACCTGTTCACCTGGCCAGAGACTATTAGCTAAACTTGCCAGATTCACAGAGATCAGGTGCATTCCCCTGTCAAATAAATCTACCAGAGTTATGTAAGTAAAATCATTGGCGGCATAAATACGGTGCACATGCCACTCAGAGCCAACCATTTTAGCCAACAGAGCAAGAGACAAGTCTGTCACTATGTGAGCAGCAGTTGGCGTGACGTCACCAATGGCATGATGTCACCAATGTACTCCAGCCAACATGCTACGGGCCAGTTTCACATCCACTACAGACACAACAATGAACCAACGGGCCAGTTTCACATCCACTACAGACACAACAATGCACCAACGGGCCAGTTTCACATCCACTACAGACACAACAATGAACCAACGGGCCAGTTTCACATCCACTACAGACACAACAATGAACCAACGGGCCAGTTTCACATCCACTACAGACACAACAATGAACCAACGGGACAGTTTCACATCCACTACAGACACAACAATGAACCAACGGGCCAGTTTCACATCCACAACAACCAACCAACGAGACACTAAATAAAACCAAAGCCTGGTGCCAAACACAAGACTAAATAAAACCAAAGCCTGGTGCCAAACACAATACTAAATAAAACCAAAGCCTGGTGCCAAACACAAGACTAAATAAAACCAAAGCTTGTGGCCAAACACAAGACTAAATAAAACCAAAGCCTGGTGCCAAACACAATACTAAATAAAACCAAAGCCTGGTGCCAAACACAAGACTAAATAAAACCAAAGCTTGTGGCCAAACACAAGACTAAATAAAACCAAAGCTTGTGGCCAAACACAAGACTAAATAAAACCAAAGCCTGGTGCCAAACACAAGACTAAATAAAACCAAAGCTTGTGGCCAAACACAAGACTAAATGAAACCAAAGCTTGTGGCCAAACACAAGACTAAATGAAACCAAAGCTTGTGGCCAAACACAAGACTAAATGAAACCAAAAACACAAAATCTCTCATTAAAACTATTCTATTAAATGAGAACCTGAAGGAACAACCTCCTTCACTGTGACAGACAGACATATAGCCTCATAGCCTGGCCTCATAGCCTGGATCCTCTCTAGGTTTCTTCCTAGGTTCTGGCCTTTCTAGGGAGTTTTTCCGAGCCACCGTGCTTCTACACTTGCATTGCT
>NC_092097.1:51384385-51414385 GCF_045679555.1 Salvelinus alpinus
AGAGAGAGAGAGAGAGAGAGAGAGAGAGAGAGAGAGAGAGAGAGAGAGAGACTCTGAGTCATTAATATGTCTCTAAGAGGGAATGAAGGACAGATTTGTTGTGTTTGGCTTTCTGCCTTCTGAGTGGGCTAGCCCTAATATGGCCAGGCCTAATAAACTGAAAATAAAAAAAATTATAATAGTGTTTAATTGTCACATAGGTGCAGTGAAATGCGTTGCTAACCCTAACCAAGCCTGACTATTAACCATGACCGAAATACGGGCCAGCCCTAACCAAGCCTAACAGACTGTGGGTTTAGCGTACCCTGGCCTAATTACATAGACCACTTACCGTTTTCGGAGTTAATTTGATAAACACCATGTATTGCATGAAAGGTGCTGAACAAATGTTTCTGATTGTTTTCATTATCATTAATAGACTGAAAAGCATTCCTGGACCTGACCTCTGTTACTGTGTAATTACCAGAACAATCCACTTTCAGAGCAGGGAGAATTATGCAATCATCAGCCATGGTCATTTATAGTGTATTCTCACATTGGCACTAATACTGCACACTCATGGCGCATGCCTCTAGTAATACAGGCAGACACAAAATACTAATACTAATAATCCACGTAGGCCTAATGTACTGACGCAACTGATTTCCTCAACCATTAAATAGGTGGGAAAAGAGAGACACAGACTGCCTGCAAATGAAATAAAGACCTGCTATTAAGACATCAGACAGCAGCGCTGGTAAAGTGTTTTCAGAGATCAGACTTACATCTGTGATATCTCCTGGTTCCCCCTTCTGACCCTGTTGTGAAAGAAAGACAAGAAACAACAATATGAGTGATTCTTCAGGAATGGAAAAGTGATAATACCTTCTTTCATTCCTGTCATCTACCCTTTTTTCTATCCTCTATGGAGCACTGGTACGAGCTGCAAGCAAGTCATTCCTATAGAGCACTGGTACGAGCTGCAAGCAAGTCATTCCTATGGTGCACTGGTACGAGCTAGGAGCAAGTCATTCCTATGGATGACAACACAAAGCTCTAGTCAACAAAAGAGTTACGAAAAAGATCACAAAAAACATTCTTAGCTTGGAATCCAAACTGAATATTGCTCTGTTTCTTCACTAACTGAAACATAGCAAAACAGATATTCCGTGATATTAAGTGTGGATGCCAGGCCTACTCAAAATAGACATGCATGTGCTTCTCAGTGGTGTAAAGTAATTAAGTAAAAATACTTTAAAGCACTACTTAATTTTGGGGGGGTATCTGTACTTTAATTTACTATTTATATTTTTGACAACTTTTACTTTTACTTCATTACATTCCTAAAGAAAATTATGTACTTTTTCCGGCATACATTTTCCCTGACACCCAAAAGTACTCGTTACATTTTGAATGCTTAGCAGGACAGGAAAATGGTCCAATTCACACACTTATCAAGAGAGCATCCCTGGTCATCCCTACTGCCTCTGATCTGGCAGACTCAATAAACACAAACGCTTCATTTGTAAATTATGTCTGAGTGTTGGAGTGTGCTCCTGGCTATCCGTTAATAAAAAAACAAGAAAATTGTACCTTCTGGTTTGCCTAATATAAGGAATTTGAAATGATTTATACTTTTACTGTTACTTTTGACACTTAAGTATATTTTAGCAATTACATTTACTTTTGATATTTAAGTATATTTAAAACCAAATACTTTAAGACTTTTACTCAAGTAGTATTATACTGGATGACTCACGTTTACTTGAGTCATTTTCTGTTAAGGTATCTTTACTTTTACTCAAGTATGACAATTGGGTACTTTTCCCACCACTACTGCTTCTGTGTATGAGGCTGGAGAAGACAATGTTATTAACTGTCTGTCTTCTGCGCACATCAAAGTATCACCATCATCTATCAAAACACAGAGGTGAGTCCAGCTTTGGTATTAGTCGCCCTCATCACCCTCACACACACACACACACACACACGCGCGCGCACACGCACACACGCACACGCACACGCGCACGCGCACACACACACACACACACACACACACACACACACACACACACACACACACACACACACACACACACACACACACACACACACACACACACACACACACACACACACACAAAACCAAACATTGTCTCACCTTAGCTCCCGGGGCCCCTGTTGTTACGAAGGAAGAGGGGGATGAAAGGAGAGAGAGATAGAGAGATGGATGTTAAAATAATGCTGGAGACATAACCCACTAGGCCTGTCCTCCCTCACTGCCAGTCAGACAGACAGACTACAGGGAACCAGTATTGTTTCATAACCTCAACTATTGAATTATAAGGGTGCATCCCAAATGGTACCCTATTCCCATAGGGCTCCGGTCAAAAGTAGTGCACTATATAGGGATCGGGGTGCCATTTGGGTCGCAGAGGAATGGAATAGCGTTGGCAGACCACCACCAAATCACAGTGTAGATACCCATAGAACCAAAGAACCCATGAGGATTCAGACAACGTGTTGGTTGAAGCACCATCTCAGGAGGTAAAAGCAGGGGACAGAAGCAAAGCAGGGGGGAGGGAGGGAGGGTGGGTGAGAGGCAGGGAGGGAGGGAGGGAAGAAGGGATGGAGGGAGGAAGGGAGGGAGGGAGGGTGGGAGGAAGGAATGAGTAATATAGAGCAAGATAATAATAAAGTGTAGTTTCCTTGCCATAAGTTACCTAGCCATAAGTTACTTAGCCATAAGTTATCTTGACATAGGTTACCTTGCCATAAGTTACTTAGCCATAAGTGACTTAGCCATAAGTTACCTTGCCATAAGTGACTTAGCCATACGTTACATTGACATAAGTTACTTAGCCATAAGTTACCTTGACATAAGTGACTTAGCCCTAGGTTACCTTGACATAAGTTACCTTGACATAAGTGACTTAGCCATAAGTTACATGGCTAATGTTAGCATCTTTCTGCAGTAAATGTTTACAGTATGTCAAAAATACAGTACTGAAATACAGTACAGTTGGAAAGGTAATAGCAGAAGTTAACTTGCCTTTAAGTCTGTTGATATTAAAATGAATGACTCAAAGCCCTTAATATCATATTGTATCAAGTAAAATAAAGCATCAATCATTATGTATCATGTTTAAAGCATAATAAAGCTTGTATAAAATTGCATTTTTCTTCAGACGACACTTCTGATTTCAAAGATGCTCTTCAAATGCATTTGATGACAAAACTTTGAATGCTCAGTTCAGATCAAAAGAGCTGAGACGAATGCAAATTATGGCCACATCTCTTTTCAATTCCATCTCACAACAGGCCCCTTATTGTTAGGATATTAACCCAGGATGTGAACCCTGCCAGTCTCTAGATGCAGCAGAATTAATGCTATTGTTTTCCCAGAGGGTTATAGCCCTGCTCCACCTACCATAGACCCTCTCACTTCTCTCTCTCTCTTCTCCTCTTTCTCCTCTCTCATTTCTCTCTCTTTTCTCTCACTTCTCTCTCTCTCTCCTCTCACCTCTCTCTTTCCCCTCTTTTGTCTCTCCCCCCTCCCCTCTCTCTTCCCTCCTCTCTCTTTCTCTCCCTCTAACCACCTTTCATAGACCATATCGCTCTCTCACTGCCTCTCTCACTCCTCCTCTCTCTGTCAAATCATATTAGCTGGATTCTGCGTGGAGAGAGAGTCTGCAGCAGTAGTCAGTATACTAGGCCATGTCTGTTAAAGTGAGGTATTTCTGTAATGACTCCCACATGTCTTTGTGATACTGGGGATGGTAGTCTCGCTGAAGTAATATCCAAACAAGATGAGGCCTAAGGTGAGCTGAACCAACTGTGAAAAAATAACATTGAATCTTTGAAATAAATCATACAGAAGTGTCATTCTGATTTTGTTATTATAGTTTTTTTTGCTTCATTTGTTTTTAGGACAAGAACAGCATATAGGGCCAAATGATTACATTATATAGGGCCAACATCAATTACATTATATATGGTCAGATGATGACATTCTAAGTCATAGCAACAGGTCGAGGTACAGGTCTACAGTAATAGCCATCCTTAGAAGATGCCGTCTTATTTCTTATGCTGTTTTTCTCCCAAAAGTAACAATATGAATTCCACAGACAGACAGTAATTTATTTATGTGTGATAAATAAATAAATAAATTACGACCACTTGGGGGAGCTTCCCCGTCCCGCACGCAGATGGGGCAACACTCTCCGAATGGGATCTCGGGTTTGGGGCAGTCTTTAATCTCCTCGCAGATTATTTCGTCACACAGGACAGTTCCCGTGTCGCACACACAAATACGACACGGCTCTGGTTTCCATACGTCCTTGTCACTATAGCGCTGTCCGTCCTGCATACAGCTGCCTAGGTCCTCTGTGAGTGTGTGTGTGTGTGTGTGTGTGTGTGTGTGTGTGTGTGTGTGTGTGTGTGTGTGTGTGTGTGTGTGTGTGTGTGTGTGTGTGTGTGTGTGTGTGTGTGTGTGTGTGTGCGTGTGCGTGTGTGCGTGTGCGTGTGCGTGTGTGCGTGTGCGTGTGCGTGTGTGTGTGTGGTAGGAAGAGAGACAATAATGCATCACTCATCAATCACCCAAGCACCTAGGGATAAAATGTGAGTTAACTTAATCAAATTGTATTTGTCACCTTACCGTGAAATGCTTACTTACAAGCTCTTAACAAACAATGCAGTTGAAGAAATAGAGTTAGTGGCTTTACATTACACAACAGCATGTATAACAGACAACAGACTGAGCAAGACCAAAAACAAAGAAAATCCATTATTTAAAACAATTTGCACCTTTACTTGTTTGTAGAACCACCATGTTCCAGGTCAACGTCATCACTTTTAAAAACATCAGTTGATTCAAAGGCACAAAGACACATTCACCTATAGGTCCATCATCAACCACTAAGGGGCAGCACCAACTCACAAAACAGCTGGAGTGCTCCACTTCCCTGCTGTGACATCTTTCTTCAAGAACGTCCTGGGAAGTGTCTCAATCATTTTGGATCAGTGGACCATGTCTCGCGCCTGAACCTCTCCCCTCTAATTTACTATTTAAGGTAAATATAACTGATAATATCCTACACAGACTAAGACATCGAAAACACAGGCCTAGGCTACTGCAAATGAAACACCCAATTTCATTCCCTCATGTAAAAGTTATAGGCGGAAATGATGTTCTCACCTGAAGCGACGAGTGACAACGTTCTCACCTACACTCAGAAAAAAGGGTTCCAAAAGGGTTCTTTGCCTGTCCCCACAGGAGAACCCTTTTTGGTTGCAGGTACAGTAGAACCCTTTATGGTTCCATGTAGAACCCTCTTTGAGGCCAATCAGGCCATTCCATTAGGTATGGAGTGTACTGTATGTAGAGTAGATATTTTTTACCTTTAAAGGCGTGGGGCCTGGTCAGCTCTTGGTAACCCAATGGACCTGAGTAGGCCATGAATGAGGCTATTTCTTAAAGGGACAGAGAGGGCAATTCACAAGCTACTGCCTTGTACAAACAAAACACAGGGCCCTTTTAACACCCATCTGGAAGCCATAACTGCCTCATCAGATGCCAGTTCAAACACGTCAAGGAATGGAGAAAGGACAGCTTTCATTCACATACCTGTTGGCCTACATGATATTGTTTTCTAAGAGGTCAATTAATATGGGCCTATCTCCTCAATTGTGCATCACAGGCTCAAATGTAAGGCCTATTGAAGCTCTGATTAATCAAAATGTTCAATATCTGTAGAAAAACATTTCAATAAAGTATCTATTATATTCTAGTCTGTTCTATTCTGTTCTAATTTATTATAGTTGGCCTTAATGAATGCATGGAACAAGTGGTAATAATAAACTACGGTCCTTTATTGAAAACATTCGGATTGGCCTAATCTGTGCTGCACTCTTCATGTGTTGGCTACAGGCAACTGTTTCCCCTGGGAAGAGAGAAATGGAGGATGGACCATGTTAAAGTGAATACGGGTGTGTGGCAGAGGAGGATATTGGAGTTAAAGGAATTCAACACAAATAAATATATATTTTGGTATTCGTTTCATTAGTCCATTGTTGATACAGTCCCAAAATGTTTAGCATCATTTTGGGACTGTATCAACAATGGACTAATGAATCAAATACCAAAATATTGTTTTTGGGGTGGAGTTTTTCGTTTTAACTGTGCTTTCCAGCTGAATTAGTTCATTGGAACTTGCTGGTGGAGTATAGAATACCTCCATAGCCATCCAACCCTCCATATGCCTATCCTTCATGGCATGGGGATATAGGTAGGTCTGCGTCTCAAATAGCATTCTAGTCCTTATTTAGGGTACTACTTTTGACCAGGGCCCAACACCCTATTGACTATTTCCTGCACTACGTTTGACCACTAAATAGGGAACAGTGTGCAACCCACCATTGATGTCCCTCCTCACTCCGCTCAGCTCTCTCCACATAGGCCTATCATTCCATGGCCAGGGACTGAGAGGTGAAGGTAGAGGTTTGACCTCCTCCACCTTGCAGTGACTTGATGCCAAACCAGGTACTTGGAGCTACTGCTCCCATTTGAGCCTGTTAGTCTTGCGGACTCTAGCCGCTCTGACCTCTTTAGGACTTCCTAGCACGTCCAAGTCAGACGTTTTTCCTCCAGTAGCTCTCTCTCTCCCCCCCCCCCCCCTCTCTCCCTCTCTCTCTCTCTCTCCCCCTCTCTCTCTCTCCCTCTCTCTCTCTCCCTCCATCTCTCTCCCCCTCTCTCTCCCTCTCTCTCTCTCTCCCTCTCTCTCTATCCCCCTTTCCTTTTCTCTTTCTATATTTTTCAAACCCCTACCATATCCTCTCTGATTCAGAGGGGTTGGGTTAAATGCAGAAGACACATTTCAGTTGAATGCATTCAGTTGTACAACTGACTAGGTATCCCCCTTTCCCCCTCTCCTCTCTGCTACTCTACTATTGTCATTTTGTTGCCTTATTTCGTCTGAGCTCTTACGCATGAAACAATGTGCCTTAGCTGAAAAATACTAACAAACCTTCTCTCTCTTTAATACTATTGTTTTCCAGTAGTCCTCATTCCAGACTATCGTTCGTTCTCCCTCTTAAGGTCACTGCCGCTGACTGGGTTATGCCTCGATCAAAATCTGCTGAAATACATTTTGTACATATATATGCGCGAATTGAATGTGAGGTTGGGCTGCTAGATCACACCGATTGTGTATTTTGGATTTATCCAATGTATGCATCAAATTGTATCCGTAGACTTGACAGAAATAGTAGTAAAATGTGAATGTCGAACTTTTGTTGCAGACATATCTAGTAAAAAAATTGTTTTAGATAATAAAAAAATAAAAAAAACAGCAGAACGTATTACAGAGTATTTATGCCTGGCCCAGTCGGTCTGATCGAGGCGTTAATCTAGGAACCAGATGGAAACACTAAAATCATATGGATGGACCATCATTCCTGGCCTCCGTCCACCATCATACACTCTCAACTGCCCCCATAAATAGCCGATACAGTTTTTAGGGATGAAATCATAATTTCAAATTGTTACATTTAATCGATTGAATTTATTGCAAAGCCAGACAAGTCCCAATATCGCTTCGTCAATGTGGCCAATGTTATAGGGAGGGATTCAAGTGTGGTTTCAAGTGGCATAGAATCACGATTTCAGAATATCAGGGCCTTGTGTACGGGTATGGGTATTTTATGATGAGGCTGGTTGGGATATTCATATAATAATTCGCAGGTTTTGGCATAGAAAGATATTCGCTATAGTCCACCATTCTGCTTCAACACGCCTGGATTCGCCTTGGTGCTCCCTGAGAGCAAAGGATTCCGCTTCAACACGCCTGGATTCGCCTTGGTGCTCCCTGAGAGCAAAGGAATGTTAACGCGTTTTCACCCAAAGGCCTTTCAGCCTGAGCACCTTTGCTTCGTTTCAAAATGAACGAAGTTGGTGTCAAATTAAAAAAATAATCTGTGTCAAAGCGCTTTTGGAATGTCTCCAAAGTACCCGCAGGTGTCCGGTCCAGCAGCAGCGCAACTCGTGAGAGGAGACGGGGTGGGGGATAACTCGTCAGAGTTCACCGCTCGATATATGTGGCATATAGTGGAATTTCCGTACAACTTTTCTGTTTTTGCAATCACTCTCGTACTGAACTGAGAGCGTACAATCAGACAGCACCTTATTCATTCATATCACCTTATTGCACATGGACCAACAAAATGAAAACTGTCAGTAACTCAAGATTGAGTCCATCACTTTTACGCAAATCATTGAAATTCTATTGATCTCTGATATTGAATATTGGTTAAAATAGTAATTATGCTCCAAAAACACATTTCCTTTATCCATCCACCTTTCGTGGCGCGGTGGAATGGGAATAATTGCGCATACCCCATGCTTAACCGTGAATATACAGATCCTACAACTACATCGCCTCAAGCAGAAAAACAATTAATAACAATTACAAATAAAATAAATATCCTATTTACCATGGACAAGTATCCCAAATATATGTGACTTATTGCCAGGGATTTACGAAACTTTCCTCACAAGCAAAGTCATAAAAGTTCTCAAAAGTTGCATTTGACATTCTGTTTCAGTTAATTTAGCATTTCAATAAATTTCACTCACTTAAATCAATCTTTTAGAGAAAAAAAAACTGCCACTTACGGTCTTCTTCCTGACATTTGACAACGGCTAATAGAACGACTTGGGTTGCTACAAGTAGCAGTACAGTCCTCGAATCCACAAAGCTGAACATGTCTAAATATTAGACATGCAGTGCCTTTGGGGGAGAAGCAGATGAAGGGACGAAGTTGGCGGACGGAGACTTCTCTCTCTTTTTTTTGTGTTTCAAGTTACAGAGCCGAACCATACATTCAACCACCTTCCAAAAAACGACGAGGAAGCCAGACCCAGACCCCTGCAGAAACGTAGTACCGGCCCGCGTCAGATCAGGCACTGCAGTTTTATGTGTCCGTTGCCTTCAATGAATCTTTGTATATTCCCAAATATCAGTCCAGCCCCTTACCCCCAGTCAAGCTGTAATCCGAGCCCCCTTCCCTCCCATTCTGTCTGTCCTGAAGTACTATTCTTCCACCCGGCTCAGACCCCTCCTTCTTCCATGTGCTACTGAAAGGGGTACCCAAAAAGTGAGGAAAAAAATCTATCCAACTTGTCTGGCTCCCCTCCCCCTCCCACAGTTCCGCTATAGACCTACGCTGAAAGGTGCTCGCTGTTCAGTGTGATGCACAGATTTTGCCGAATATCGGACCCCCCCCCTCCCCCCCACACACACACACACACACAACAGTGTGTCCTAGTGAGGGTGTAGCTGACGGAATTATTTCAGGACCTTGTGCTGTTACGAGCAGCGAGCTCCATAAATGCCTCAAATTCTTTCCCATTTTCGAAATCGGACCGGTTCTCATGATGGAACATTTTGCACGTGTCACCTGCCAATACATGTAATAGGTCTACCTACACATCAGGCTTGGAAATAGATTTTCTTCACATTTATTTGTTTATTGAAGTCAACCTAATTAATGTCAATAGCAGAGTATGACTTTATGTCAAGTAAATCTGAGTTTTGACACTGGACATAGTAATTCACTTGATTCATCCTCATTAATCCACTATTTAACCCCCTTTCATGTTTTAAAACGTTTTATCAGTGATGGGATTGTGACAGGTGTGCTTCGTTTCCATGGATTCTGTTGACATGACTACATGTTAAAATATGACATCAAAATAATGCATTCATCAAGCAACTTGTGTGTATAGTTATCAATCTTCCTCACAGTATCACCATGGGCAATGGACATGTAGGCCTTTCATGGATGTTTAACTAAGTAACTACTTCAAAGTTGTACGGATATTAACCACAACATTTTTCTACCACATCTAATTCCCACCACTCCACTATTTTATCCAATATCAGTTTGGGGGGCAGGATATAAACAGAACTTTTGATTGGCTCAGGGCACAAGGAAGTGTGTGTGGGGGAGGGGGGTGAGCGCAGAGCCAGGTTATCTCACCTGGTTTGTCTGGTGGGCTGTCATTCTGCAGAGGGAGATAAGCAGGGTCTGGCCTGGCTCTATAAAGCCAGGTCTGGAGACCAGAGGGGAAGGGAATGGGGCCTCTGAAGCCAGGACTAGCAGAGGGGGAAGGAAATGGGCCTCTGAAGCCAGGACTAGCAGAGGGGGAAGGAAATGGGCCTCTGAAGCCAGGACTAGCAGAGGGGGAAGGAAATGGGCCTCTGAAGCCAGGACTAGCAGAGGGGATGGGAATGGGGCCTCTGAAGCCAGGACTAGCAGAGGGGAAGGGAATGGGGCCTCTGAAGCCAGGACTAGCAGAGGGGAAGGAAATGGGGCCTCTGAAGCCAGGACTAGCAGAGGGGAAGGAAATGGGGCCTCTGAAGCAAGGACTAGCAGAGGGGAAGGAAATGGGGCCTCTGAAGCCAGGACTAGCAGAGGGGAAGGAAATGGGGCCTCTGAAGCCAGGACTAGCAGAGGGGAAGGGAACGGGGCCTCTGAAGCCAGGACTAGCAGAGGGGAAGGGAATTGGGCCTCTGAAACCAGGACTAGCAGAGGGGAAGGGAATGGGGCCTGGACAAGAGGGGAGGGCCTTCTACAGCATAAACCAGAGGGAAGGGAACGTTGGCTGGGAATGGGACCTGGGATCTGGGTTCTTGGAGGGAATGATGGGAAGGAAGGAGGGATCGGTGAAAGAGTGTCCGGAAGGAATGAACCCCTGCTCCTTGGCCTGGGAAGAGTGAAGGGTGAAGGGTGAAGGGGACAGGAACCAGAGGCTGAGGGGGCCCAGGAATCTGACACAAAGGTGTTGCTCTTCAAGATGGAGAGAGAAGATGTTGGTGACATCAACATGGTATTTAGGCTTCTCAAACATGGCATTTAGGCTTCATGGCATTTAGGCTTCATGGCATTTAGGCTTCATGGCATTTAGGCTACTCAAACATGGCATTTAGGCTTCTCAAACATGGCATTTAGGCTTCTCAAACATGGCATTTAGGCTTCTCAAAAATGGCATTTAGGCTTCTCAAACATGGCGTTTGTCTATGTAACTCAGAATCAACTGTAGGATTTTTTTATGAAAATCTTAATTTGCACCACTCGGGAGCCCAATTGAGAGCAATGCATCAAATAAACCCATATTTCCTTATTAGAGGTGTTCACACACACACACACACACACACACACACACACACACACACACACACACACACACACACACACACACACACACACACACACACACACACACACACACACAGAGAGAGAGAGAGAGAGAGAGAGAGAGAGAGAACAACTTGGACAGCAACTAACCCTTCATAGCAGTAATCACACACACTGACCCCAGAAAAGAGCAGAGATGCCGTACTACAACTACCGTGGCGTTCAACCCGACAACCCTGTACATCTGATGTGTCTCAGGTCTATTTTATAAATGACTATAGCGGACATACAGTTTTTTACAATCGCTTTGGCACTAATTTCAGAACTTTGTGGTCATTTTTCAAAACTCTAGACACAAAACTCAAAACGGTCATCACTTGTAACACAGGCTGTCCAATTTTCAAAACAT
This sequence comes from Salvelinus alpinus, assembly GCF_045679555.1. Classification (NCBI taxonomy): domain Eukaryota; kingdom Metazoa; phylum Chordata; class Actinopteri; order Salmoniformes; family Salmonidae; genus Salvelinus; species Salvelinus alpinus. The sequence continues at coordinate 51,395,970 of NC_092097.1, forward strand.
TGCATTGTGCATTCATATCTTTAAAGAAACCTTGCACTTGTAGAATAATTGGTTCAAAACACGAATTTATCATGAAATACCATAGAAACATTCATTTAGATCACCCACACACAAGATACCGATAGTTTCACTGTGTAGTTGTTTGTTCAATCATTAAATATTGTAGTACAAAATATGTGATACATGTTTCATTATGCTACTACACGTAAATACATCACTGTAAAAGGACTAGAATAGAGAATACTAGAGACACAGTTGAATCATTGAACAAAATCTGAAATTTATTGATGAAATACAATAAAATCACTCATAGGTTTCTTTGAATCAAAGCAAAAATAATTTGCTACAAAAAATGAAAAAAAATACAGTAAAACATCAACTGCAGTATTCCTCATCCGGCTTACTGTAAAAAGCAAAACAAAGGGTTGATTACTGTACTTCTATATTTCCATCAACCCTGTCTTGTGGATTTGGCTACAGGTTCTCATCCACATCACAAATGTTTTCATTAGCCAAACATCTTGGGAAGAATCTTCGGGCATGGCGAATCCAGGCCTGACACTGGTCTGCCGTGATGTCATTGCATTGGTCATCCATGGCCTGGAGAAGGGTGGCTTGTTCGTGAGGGCGCCTATCATATACCTTCCACCTCCATTTGGAGAAGAATTCCTCAATCGGGTTTTAGGAAAGGAGAGTATGGGGGTAAGTACAGGGTGGTAAATTGTGGATGGGCCTGAAACCATTCTTGTACCATTTGAGCATGGTGGAACCTGACATTATCCCACACAATGACATAGGTCATTCCATCAGCTCTACAAACCTGATTTAGCCCATCAAGGAAGGTTACATTCGAACAGCGAATCATGTGGCTGCCTGCAACTCAATATATAGAGTATATAAAGTAGAGAGCTTTAGAGGTTGTTCGACCAAACATTAGAACGGGCAAGATGAGTAATCTAAGCAACTTTGACCGTGGTACGATTATTGATGCCACACATGGTGATTCCAGCATCTCAGAAACAGCTGCCTTCCTGGGATTTTAATGCACTACAGTCTCAAGAGTTGACAGAGAATGGTGCGATAAACAAAACACATTAAGTGAGCGGCAGGTCTGTGGGCAAAAACACCTTGTTAATGAGAGAGGTCAGAGGATAATGTCCAGAATCATTCAAGCTAACAGAAAGGCCACAAGTGCTCAAATAACAGCTGTTTCAAACAGTGGTGTGCAGAAGGGCATCTCTTAACGTACAACACCGTGAATAATTCAGGCTGTTGTGGAGGCAACAGGGGGTCCTACCCAGTACTAGATAGGTGTACCTAATAAAGTGGCCGGTGAGTGTACAGTAATGTCAAATCTGAAAACATGGTCTAGAAAAGTGGTACATGGGACCATAGAAACAGTGTCTGATATAGAACGATGATGAAATATTACATCCATAGATAATGTAATCCATTTGGTTCATGTTCCACGGTAATTGGTGTCAATGGATCTCGTTATCCTGAAACTTTCATGATCTAAACATGGAATATTGTTCGTCAGTTTCCATAAAACTATGCATTAAGAGTAATGCAACAGTTACTTATCATTTTGAGCAGTTGTATTAATTGATAGTTAGATCATTGTAATGAAATGAATAGACAGTCATCTCAGATGTAATGTATGAATTGCGTTTTGAAATTTTAATACTTTGATGTTAAGTTGTGTCATTTTGAACCGGTGATTTTAGTTCAATGAACAAATGATCTTAGCTTTATTTGTATTGTATCCAAGCAATTGGTAAAAGTGTTAGAGTTTTGAAAAATTTGCATTTTGATCATTGGTTGTGAGTTTTGTGTCTAGAGTTTTGAAAAATGACATCAAGGTTCCGAAATTAGTGCCAAAGTGATTGTAAAAAACTAGCCACTGAGGGGGTATATTTAGTGGTATCCACTCCTCAGGGCCATCACCCCACTGTGACCAGGGCGCTGGCCCTTAATCCCTGGCCTCTGGACCTTAACCTCTCACAACTTTATTGGCAACATAAGCAGCTGCAGCCACTTGTATTGGATGAGAATGGAGAGGCTATTCTTTGCTGCAAAAAACTGTTTGCATAATTAATGCCTAAACAAATGAATGTCCATGTGTCCTAACTGTATTTGTGATTGGAGTAAAAAGTTATTAAAAAATAAACTAGCAGTGTTATTTAAAGTCATATTGAGACGTTCAGTGAAAGTTTTAAGGAAGTTATTCAAAAACCTCCAGATAACCTTTACATTTCGTTCTTAGAGTGTTCAACTTTCAATAATAACCAAGTGAAATCAAAATGTCACTTATTTTCTCCGAATGCATAAAAAACAAACGTTCAGTTTTACTGGTCAGGGAACTTATGGCTTTGTTCCGACGACCAATGTGAAACCAAAAATATACGTTCCCATAACTTCCAAGGAACCAAATGTGCTAGCTGGGAATACTACTGTATGTTTTAGTGGTAGTTTAAATGTAGGCTAATCCCTATGTTTTACATATATTAATTTGTAGTGAGTCTAGATATATCATTAAACTGCTGGGGTAAGCCTATGTTACATATTTTATTGTATTATGTCCAATACAGTAATTGAGTCAGAGTAGTTCAAGAAACTACTACCAGAAATGTTAAACTAGATTTTGTCCCAGAAACGGACTTCAGTTGACTCACAAAACAATTTGTATATTCTTGTTTGACGTTGTGTCATAAAAAGATCTAGGAATAACTATTCCGGTCTCAAAGTTCATTTCAGCGTTTCAGTGCGTTGTGAATTGATACCACTTTGTAATTTGGCGTTCTCTTCGCCAACTGGTGTTTTCAGAGTTAGAGAAACGTTCCATGTCTGACTATCTGTAGCACACGTCACAGTAAGGGATATAGACATTGCTTCTCTGTTGTGACATCGTGGCCTTGTTCTTCAATCAAACATCCTGAATGGAGCCCTATCATTTAGTCCCTTCCAACATTCTAGAATGCCTCGAAACCCAACCGAGGTAGTTTCTTGTTTAGTGTTGGCAGTCAGTACAGGGAGGGACAGTAATACATTTTATGATGGACCCAAACTTGTCACAGTCCCAAAAACTAGCCAAAATTCAGCCCGTGTGTGTGCGTGTCTCCTCTCTTGAAGAGTTCTTTGAAGCCCAGGCCATTTCCTTCTATGAGGTCTATGAAAAGTGTTCATATTTCTGACTCCTCTCCTGAACATCAATTTAAAAAAAAAAGATGTGTGTGTGTGTTTGTCTGTTTCTTTTTCTCCATGTGTTCAAGTGTGTGTGTGCATATGTCTACAGCCCATCAGGGGAACCGTCCTGAAACAAGCCATCTCTTTGTTACTGAGAGCCTGAGAGACTTGGCTCATAGCTGGACGTGATTTTGATCAGTGTGTGTGTGTGTGTGTGTGTGTGTGTGTGTGTGTGTGTGTGTGTGTGTGTGTGTGTGTGTGTGTGTGTGTGTGTGTGTGTGTGTGTGTGTGTGTGTGTGTGTGTGTGCGAGAGACAGATGTGTCCCCCTTCAACAGGGTGAGAGGTAAGGGGTGAGAGGGTCCCTGATGGTTTCAAAACTCCTTCATGAAAATAAACACTCCAGTCAAAAGTGTGTCATTCAAGTAGACCTGTGAGTTCTGTTACAATTTTCCTAATGATCCTAAAATATAATAGCTTCATTTTTTACATTTTACTTTTGAATAGTATGCGGGTTCATAGGGTTTGTTTCTAGAGTAATTTGCATCAGGAAGGCAAATACGTTTTTAGAGCAAGATTGTGTTTTTGTAGTCTTGAAAATTGTACCTCTACCTCTATCAGAACCCTATAACTCTGAGGGGTAATTCTACCTCTATCAGAACCCTATAACTCTGAGGGGTAATTCTACCTCTATCAGAACCCTATAACTCTGAGGGGTAATTCTACCTCTATCAGAACCCTATAACTCTGAGGGGTAATTCTACCTCTATCAGAACCCTATAACTCTGAGGGGTAATTCTACCTCTATCAGAACCCTATAACTCTGAGGGGTAATTCTACCTCTATCAGAACCCTATAACTGAGAGGGGTAATTCTACCTCTATCAGAACCCTATAACTGAGAGGGGTAATTCTACCTCTATCAGAACCCTATAACTCTGAGGGGTAATTCTACCTCTATCAGAACCCTATAACTCTGAGGGGTAATTCTACCTCTATCAGAACCCTATAACTGAGAGGGGTAATTCTACCTCTATCAGAACCCTATAACTCTGAGGGGTAATTCTACCTCTATCAGAACCCTATAACTCTGAGGGGTAATTCTACCTCTATCAGAACCCTATGACTCTGAGGGGTAATTCTACCTCTATCAGAACCCTATAACTGAGAGGGGTAATTCTACCTCTATCAGAACCCTATAACTCTGAGGGGTAATTCTACCTCTATCAGAACCCTATAACTCTGAGGGGTAATTCTACCTCTATCAGAACCCTATAACTCTGAGGGGTAATTCTACCTCTATCAGAACCCTATAACTCTGAGGGGTAATTCTACCTCTATCAGAACCCTATAACTCTGAGGGGTAATTCTACCTCTATCAGAACCCTATGACTCTGAGGGGTAATTCTACCTCTATCAGAACCCTATAACTGAGAGGGGTAATTCTACCTCTATCAGAACCCTATAACTCTGAGGGGTAATTCTACCTCTATCAGAACCCTATAACTCTGAGGGGTAATTCTACCTCTATCAGAACCCTATAACTCTGAGGGGTAATTCTACCTCTATCAGAACCCTATAACTCTGAGGGGTAATTCTACCTCTATCAGAACCCTATAACTCTGAGGGGTAATTCTACCTCTATCAGAACCCTATAACTCTGAGGGGTAATTCTACCTCTATCAGAACCCTATAACTCTGAGGGGTAATTCTACCTCTATCAGAACCCTATAACTCTGAGGGGTAATTCTACCTCTATCAGAACCCTATAACTCTGAGGGGTAATTCTACCTCTATCAGAACCCTATAACTCTGAGGGGTAATTCTACCTCTATCAGAACCCTACAACTGAGAGGGGTAATTCTACCTCTATCAGAACCCTATAACTCTGAGGGGTAATTCTACCTCTATCAGAACCCTATAACTCTGAGGGGTAATTCTACCTCTATCAGAACCCTATAACTCTGAGGGGTAATTCTACCTCTATCAGAACCCTATAACTCTGAGGGGTAATTCTACCTCTATCAGAACCCTATAACTCTGAGGGGTAATTCTACCTCTATCAGAACCCTATAACTCTGAGGGGTAATTCTACCTCTATCAGAACCCTATAACTCTGAGGGGTAATTCTACCTCTATCAGAACCCTACAACTGAGAGGGGTAATTCTACCTCTATCAGAACCCTATAACTCTGAGGGGTAATTCTACCTCTATCAGAACCCTATAACTCTGAGGGGTAATTCTACCTCTATCAGAACCCTATAACTCTGAGGGGTAATTCTACCTCTATCAGAACCCTATAACTCTGAGGGGTAATTCTACCTCTATCAGAACCCTATAACTCTGAGGGGTAATTCTACCTCTATCAGAACCCTACAACTGAGAGGGGTAATTCTACCTCTATCAGAACCCTATAACTCTGAGGGGTAATTCTACCTCTATCAGAACCCTATAACTCTGAGGGGTAATTCTACCTCTATCAGAACCCTATAACTCTGAGGGGTAATTCTACCTCTATCAGAACCCTATAACTGAGAGGGGTAATTCTACCTCTATCAGAACCCTATAACTCTGAGGGGTAATTCTACCTCTATCAGAACCCTATAACTCTGAGGGGTAATTCTACCTCTATCAGAACCCTATAACTCTGAGGGGTAATTCTACCTCTATCAGAACCCTATAACTCTGAGGGGTAATTCTACCTCTATCAGAACCCTATAACTCTGAGGGGTAATTCTACCTCTATCAGAACCCTATAACTCTGAGGGGTAATTCTACCTCTATCAGAACCCTATAACTCTGAGGGGTAATTCTACCTCTATCAGAACCCTATAACTCTGAGGGGTAATTCTACCTCTATCAGAACCCTATAACTCTGAGGGGTAATTATACCTCTATCAGAACCCTATAACTGAGAGGGGTAATTCTACCTCTATCAGAACCCTATAACTCTGAGGGGTAATTCTACCTCTATCAGAACCCTATAACTCTGAGGGGTAATTCTACCTCTATCAGAACCCTATAACTCTGAGGGGTAATTCTACCTCTATCAGAACCCTATAACTGAGAGGGGTAATTCTACCTCTATCAGAACCCTATAACTCTGAGGGGTAATTCTACCTCTATCAGAACCCTATAACTCTGAGGGGTAATTGTACCTCTATCAGAACCCTATAACTCTGAGGGGTAATTGTACCTCTATCAGAACCCTATAACTCTGAGGGGTAATTCTACCTCTATCAGAACCCTATAACTCTGAGGGGTAATTCTACCTCTATCAGAACCTATAACTGAGAGGGGTAATTCTACCTCTATCAGAACCCTACAACTGAGAGGGGTAATTGTACCTCTATCAGAACCCTATAACTCTGAGGGGTAATTCTACCTCTATCAGAACCTATAACTGAGAGGGGTAATTCTACCTCTATCAGAACCCTACAACTGAGAGGGGTAATTGTACCTCTATCAGAACCCTATAACTGAGAGGGGTAATTGTACCTCTATCAGAACCCTACAACTGAGAGGAGTAATTGTACCTCTATCAGAACCCTATAACTGAGAGGGGTAATTGTACCTCTATCAGAACCCTATAACTGAGAGGGGTAATTGTACCTCTATCAGAACCCTACAACTGAGAGGGGTAATTCTACCTCTATCAGAACCCTATAACTGAGAGGGGTAATTCTACCTCTATCAGAACCCTACAACTGAGAGGGGAAATTGTTCAAATTTTCTCCATAAGTGTCTCTCCATCTTAGATGGCAATTTGTCATTGATCTTTAGAAGCCTTCACCTTGACATACAACTGTATTGTATTTATGTGGGCCGTTTAGTACTTAGAATGGATATAATACTTCCATGTCTTAATTTAGACTTCTGTTTGAACAAGAGAACAGGGAGAGAGATCAAGGAAAGATATGGTGAATCTAGTTTTAGTTGGAATAGAGTCTGTCTGGAAAGGTAATCAGAGGTTCTGGATAGAGAGAGAGAGAGAGAGAGAGAGAGAGAGAGAGAGAGAGAGAGATAGAGAGAGAGAGAGAGAGAGAGAGAGAGAGAGAGAGAGAGAGAGAGAGAGAGAGAGAGAGAGAGAGAGAGAGAGAGAGAGAGAGAGAGAGAGAGAGAGAGAGAGAGAGAGAGAGAGAGAGAAAGAGAGTAATAATTGAAAGTGATGGAGAGGGTGGGAACCTAAAAGAGAGTGGAGGACAAAGAGAGGATGAGGGAGAGAGAAAAGGACATAGAATGTACTGTACACAGACGAGGAAAGGCCTGAACTCTCGCCATATGGAATTGCCACTGAAATAACAAAAGCCTATGACATCACCCGTTGGGTTGAAGCAGAACGAGGTAGTGTGTCAGGAATCAGATGTGGGGTTTACCTTCGGTCCTAAAAACACTACTCTCCCCTGTCAAACCTTCCATATTACCATGAAGTCATACGCCCAGCTCCGTGTTCATAAAGCATCTCAGGAATAGTGCTGATCTAGGATCAGGTTCCCCTGTGAATATAATTGTATTCATTATGAGCAAAAAAAATGACTAGGATCAGCACTAGGACCAAACTTATTTTACGAGATCCATTAACCCCTAAATCATGAGTTAATCCCCTGCATATAGCCTCGTTATTGTTATTGTTATTTTGTTACTTTCTATTATGTTTTTTACTTTATTTTATTTAGTAAATATTTTATTAACTCTATTTCTTCAAATGCATTGTTGGTTAAGGCCTTGTAACTAAGCATTTCATGTTAAAGTCTGTCAGCACAAGAGACAAATAAAATGTGTGTAGGGGAACTGTCTAGACTACAGGAACTGTCTAGGGGAACTGTCTAGACAACAGGAACTGTCTAGGGGAACTGTCTAGACTACAGGAACTGTCTAGGGGAACTGTCTAGACTACAGGAACTGTCTAGGGGAACTGTCTAGACTACAGGAACTGTCTAGGGGAACTGTCTAGGGGGAACTGTCTAGACAACAGGAACTGTCTAGGGGAACTGTCTAGGGGAACTGTCTAGGGGAACTGTCTAGACTACAGGAACTGTCTAGGGGAACTGTCTAGGGGGAACTGTCTAGGGGAACTGTTTAGGGGGAACTGTCTAGACAACAGGAACTGTCTAGGGGAACTGTCTAGGGGAACTGTCTAGGGGAACTGTCTAGACTACAGGAACTGTCTAGGGGAACTGTCTAGGGGGAACTGTCTAGACAACAGGAACTGTCTAGGGGAACTGTCTATGTCTAGGGGAACTGTCTAGGGGAAATGTCTAGACTACAGGAACTGTCTAGGGGAACTGTCTATGTCTAGGGGAACTGTCTAGGGGAAATGTCTAGACTACAGGAACTGTCTAGGGGAACTGTCTAGAGGGACTGTCTAGACTACAGGAACTGTCTAGGGGAACTGTTTAGACTGAAGGAACTGTCTAGGGGAACTGTCTAGGGGGACTGTCTAGACTACAGGAACTGTCTAGGAGGACTATCGAGACTACAGTAACTATCTAGGGGGACTGTCTAGACAACAGGAACTGTCTAGGGGAACTGTCTAGAGGGACTGTCTAGACTACAGGAACTGTCTAGGGGAACTGTCTAGACTACAGGAACTGTCTAGGGGAACTGTCTAGACTACAGGACCTGTCTAGGGGAACTGTCTAGACTACAGGAACTGTCTAGGAGGACTATCAAGACTACAGTAACTATCTAGGGGGACTGTCTAGACAACAGGAACTGTCCAGGGGAACTGTCTAGAGGGACTGTCTAGACTACAGGAACTGTCTAGGGGAACTGTCTAGGGGGACTGTCTAGACTACAGGAACTGTCTAGGGGAACTGTCTAGAGGGACTGTCTAGACTACAGGAACTGTCTAGGGGGACTGTCTAGGGGAACTGTCTAGTGGACTGTCTAGGGGGACTGTCTAGGGGGACTGTCTAGGGGAGCTGTCTAGGTGAACTGTCTAGACTACAGGAACTGTCTCGGGGAACTGTTTAGACTACAGGAACTGTCTAGGGGGACTGTCTAGGGGGACTGTACAGACTACAGGAACTGTCTCGGGGAACTGTTTAGACTACAGGAACTGTCTAGGGGGACTGTCTAGGGGGACTGTATAGACTACAGGAACTGTCTCGGGGAACTGTTTAGACTACAGGAACTGTCTAGGGGGACTGTCTAGGGGGACTGTATAGACTACAGGAACTGTCTCGGGGAACTGTTTAGACTACAGGAACTGTCTAGGGGGAACTGTCTAGACAACAGGAACTGTCTAGGGGAACTGTCTAGACTACAGGAACTGTCTAGGGGAACTGTCTAGACTACAGGAACTGTCTAGGGGAACTGTCTAGGGGGAACTGTCTAGACAACAGGAACTGTCTAGGGGAACTGTCTAGGGGAACTGTCTAGGGGGAACTGTCTAGACAACAGGAACTGTCTTGGGGAACTGTCTAGGGGAACTGTCTAGGGGGAACTGTCTAGACAACAGGAACTGTCTAGGGGAACTGTCTAGGGGAACTGTCTAGGGGGAACTGTCTAGACAACAGGAACTGTCTAGGGGAACTGTCTAGGGGAACTGTCTAGGGGGACTGTCTAGGGGAACTGTCTAGGGGGACTGTCTAGGGGAACTGTCTAGGGGAACTGTCTAGGGGGACTGTCTAGGGGAACTGTCTAGGGGGACTGTCTAGGGGAACTGTCTAGGGGAACTGTCTAGTGAACTGTCTAGGGGAACTGTCTAGGGGGACTGTCTAGGGGAACTGTCTAGGGGAACTGTCTAGGGGAACTGTCTAGGGGAACTGTCTAGGGGAACTGTCTAGGGGGACTGTCTAGGGGAACTGTCTAGGGGAACTGTCTAGGGGAACTGTCTAGGGGAACTGTCTAGGGGGACTGTCTAGGGGGACTGTCTAGACAACAGGAACTGTCTAGGGGAACTGTCTAGACAACAGGAACTGTCTAGGGGAACTGTCTAGGTGAGCTGTCTAGGTGAACTGTCTAGGGGAACTGTCTAGGGGGACTGTCTAGGGGAACTGTCTAGGGGGACTGTCTAGGGGAACTGTCTAGGGGGAACTGTCTAGACAACAGGAACTGTCTAGGGGAACTGTCTAGGTGAGCTGTCTAGGTGAACTGTCTAGTGGGACTGTCTAGTGAACTGTCTAGGTGAACTGTCTAGTGAACTGTCTAGGGGAACTGTCTAGGGGAACTGTCTAGGGGGACTGTCTAGGTGAACTGTCTAGTGAACTGTCTAGGTGAACTGTCTAGGTGAACTGTCTAGTGGACTGTCTAGGGGAACTGTCTAGGGGGACTGTCTAGGGGAACTGTCTAGGGGAGCTGTCTAGGTGAACTTTCTAGGGTGACTGTCTAGGGTGACTGTCTAGGTGAGCTGTCTAGGTGAGCTGTCTAGGGGAGCTGTCTAGGTGAGCTGTCTAGGTGAGCTGTCTAGTGGACTGTCTAGGTGAGCTGTCTAGGTGAGCTGTCTAGGGGAGCTGTCTAGGTGAGCTGTCTAGGGTGACTGTCTAGGGTGACTGTCTAGGTGAGCTGTCTAGGTGAGCTGTCTAGGTGAGCTGTCTAGGTGAGCTGTCTAGGGGGACTGTCTAAGGGAACTGTCTAGTGGACTGTCTAGGGGAACTGTCTAGTGGACTGTCTAGTGGACTGTCTAGGGGGACTGTCTAGTGGACTGTCTAGTGGACTGTCTAGTGGACTGTCTAGGGGGACTGTCTAGTGGACTGTCTAGTGGACTGTCTAGGGGAACTGTCTAGGTGAGCTGTCTAGGGGAACTGTCTAGGGGGACTGTCTAGGTGAGCTGTCTAGGTGAGCTGTCTAGGTGAGCTGTCTAGGTGAGCTGTCTAGGGGAGCTGTCTAGGTGAACTGTCTAGGTGAACTGTCTAGGGGAACTGTCTAGGGGAGCTGTCTAGGTGAGCTGTCTAGGGTGACTGTCTAGGGTGACTGTCTAGGTGAGCTGTCTAGGTGAGCTGTCTAGGTGAGCTGTCTAGGTGAGCTGTCTAGGGGGACTGTCTAGGTGAGCTGTCTAGGGTGACTGTCTAGGGTGACTGTCTAGGTGAGCTGTCTAGGGTGACTGTCTAGGGTGACTGTCTAGGTGAGCTGTCTAGGTGAGCTGTCTAGGTGAGCTGTCTAGGGGGACTGTCTAGGTGAGCTGTCTAGGGTGACTGTCTAGGGTGACTGTCTAGGTGAGCTGTCTAGGTGAGCTGTCTAGGGGAGCTGTCTAGGTGAGCTGTCTAGGTGAGCTGTCTAGGGGAGCTGTCTAGGTGAACTGTCTAGGGGAGCTGTCTAGGGGAACTGTCTAGGGGAGCTGTCTAGGTGAGCTGTCTAGGTGAGCTGTCTAGGTGAGCTGTCTAGGTGAGCTGTCTAGGTGAGCTGTCTAGGTGAGCTGTCTAGGTGAGCTGTCTAGGTGAGCTGTCTAGGGGAACTGTCTAGGTGAGCTGTCTAGGTGAGCTGTCTAGGGGAGCTGTCTAGGTGACCTGTCTAGGGGAACTGTCTAGGTGAGCTGTCTAGGGGAACTGTCTAGGGGACCGTCTAGGGCAGGGGTGGGCAACTCCAGTCCTCGAGGCCCTGATTGGTGTCACAGTTTTGCCCCAGCCCCAGCGAACACACCTGACTTCAGTAATCACCTAATCACGATCTTCAGTTTAGAATGCAATTTGATTAATCAACTGTGTTTGCTTGTGATGTAGAAAAAGTGTGACTCAAATCAGGCCCTCGAGGACTGGAGTTGCCCAACCCTGGTCTAGGGGAACTGTGTTGGGGAACTGTTTAGGGGACCATCTAGGGGAACTGTCTAGGAGATCGTATTTGTATTTATTATGGATCCACATTAGTTCCTGCCAAAGCAGCAGCTACTCTTCCTGGGGTCCAGCAAAATTAAGGCAGTTATACAATTTTAAAAACATTACATTCATTTTTTAAATATTTTTTTGATATATTTTTTCTCCCCTGTTGGTGGTTACAGGGGACTGTCTAGGGGACTGTCTAGGGGACTGTCTAGTGGACTGTCTAGGGGACTGTCTAGGGGACTGTCTAGGGGACTGTCTAGTGGACTGTCTAGGGGACTGTCTAGTGGACTGTCTAGTGGACTGTCTAGTGGACTGTCTAGTGGACTGTCTAGGGGACTGTCTAGTGGACTGTCTAGGGGACTGTCTAGGGGACTGTCTAGTGGACTGTCTAGGGGACTGTCTAGGGGACTGTCTAGTGGACTGTCTAGGGGACTGTCTAGGGGACTGTCTAGGGGACTGTCTAGGGGACTGTCTAGGGGACTGTCTAGTGGACTGTCTAGGGGACTGTCTAGGGGACTGTCTAGTGGACTGTCTAGGGGACTGTCTAGGGGACTGTCTAGGGGACTGTCTAGTGGACTGTCTAGGGGACTGTCTAGGGGACTGTCTAGGGGATTTGGCTCTAACTTGTCAACAACAAACTAGCCATCCAACTGACCACTGTAATGACTACAATACATACAGTACATCACTGTGTTACATAAGGACTGTAGAGATAAGGAGACAGTCCTTTAGAAATAGGCACGTGTGTGTGTGTGCACGTGTGCGTGCTTGTGCGCGTGCGTGTGTGTGTGTGTGTGTGTGTGTAAGGCATCTTTCTTTCCGCCTCTGTCTAAGCTCATCAGTCAATAACAGACCAGTGTCATATTTACATTGGTTAATGGCTGTCTCCCACTAACACTGGCTGTTTGAACGGCTGTCTCCCACTAACACTGGCTGTTTGAACGGCTGTCTCCCACTAACACTGGCTGTTTGAACGGCTGTCTCCCACTAACACTGGCTGTTTGAACGGCTGTCTCCCACTAACACTGGCTGTTTGAACGGCTGTCTCCCACTAACACTGGCTGTTTGAACGGCTGTCTCCCACTAACAGTGTAGCCAAAAAGTGATTTTGTCCCCCCACACCAAACGCTATCACGACACGCAGGTTGAAATATCAAAACAAACTCTGAAACAATTATATTAATTTGGGGAAAGGCCTGAAAATCATTAAACATTTTTGGCAATTTAGCTAGCTAGCTTGCAGTTGCAAGTTAACTTGTCCTATTTAGTTACCTTGCTGTTGCTAGCTAATTTGTCCTGGGATATAAATGTTGAGTTGTTATTTTACCTGAAATGCAGGTCCTCTACTACGACAATTAATCCACACATAAAATGGTCAACCAAACCGTTTCTAGTCATCTCTACTCCTTCCAGGCTTTTTCTTCTTTGGACTTTATATGGCGATTGGCATCTAACTTTCATAGTTACCATGACAACAAACCGAACTCAGTTCATCTTTCAATCACCCCCGTGGGTATAACCAATGAGGAGATGGCACGTGGGTATCTGCTTCTATAAACCAATGACGAGATGGGAGAGGCAGGACTTGCACCGTGTTCAGCGTCACAAATAGAACTGACTTCTATTTTAGCGTTTGGCAACGCAGATGCTCGTTGGCGCATGCGAGCTGTGTGGGTGCAATAATTGAATAACATGTATTTTTCTATTTATTTTGCAACGGTCGCACACTCGACGCGAGCGGTGTGGTCAGCATGTAACACTGGAGAACTGGGCTGTTCGAATGGCTGTCTCCCACTGACACTGGGCTGGTTGAATGGCTGTCTCCCACTGACACTGGGCTGGTTGAATGGCTGTCTCCCACTGACACTGGGCTGGTTGAATGGTTGTCTCCCACTGACACTGGGCTGGTTGAATGGCTGTCTCCCACTGACACTGGGCTGGTTGAATGGTTGTCTCCCACTAACACTGGCTGGTTGAATGGCTGTCTCCCACTGACACTGGGCTGGTTGAATGGCTGTCTCCCACTGACACTGGGCTGGTTGAATGGCTGTCTCCCACTGACACTGGGCTGGTTGAATGGCCTGCAGTTAATCTTTGAGGTTACAGTAAAAATACAACAGAAAGCCCTTCTTTACAGTAATGTACTGTTAAACCAAAGTTTCTTTGGAATTTACAGAAATGTACTGTACTTTTTTTTACAGAAACTTACAGGTTACTGGCTGCCAGTAAGTTACCGTAAAAACAAGTTATGGTTTTTACAGTGTAACACATAAAGCTCTGTTTGTACTAAGGAGGGAGAGAAGGATTTCAAAGGGAGAATGTGGAGGTTCTCTCAAGCTACTGGGTTCTTGGCGATGGAAATAAATATCCACAAAAGTGGGGGTGGGGAGAGCCCTCCCTCCCCCTCTCTATCTCTCTCTCGCTCTCTCCCCTCCATCTCTTTCGGACTCTCTCTCCTTCCCTCTCTCTCATTGACTCTCTCTCCTTCCCTCCCTCTCTCTTCGACTCTCTCTCTCTCTACTCTCTCTTCTTCCCCCCCTCTCTCTTTGACTCTCTCTCTCCCCTCCCTCTCTCTCTACTCTCTCTCCTTCCCTCCCTCTTTGACTCTCTCTCTTCAAAGTATTACAAATCTCTGTAAGAGTTTGGTTTCACTGTTCCAGGCACATTGTTATTGTGACTCTTGTAGACTGTTCAGGAGAGAGGGAGATGGAAGGAAGAGAGGGAATGATAGATGAGGATGAGAGGAGAGAGGGCAAAAAGAGAGGTGAGGGAAGAGGAAGAGAGGGAGAGGTTGGGAGAGAGATGAAAGAGGAAGAGAGGGAGAGAGTGGAGGGAGAGAGAAAAATGTGGGGAGAGGGGAGGGAAGAGGGGAATAGAGAGAGAGGTTGAGAGAGAGATGAAAGAGGAAGAGAGGGAGAGAGTGGAGGGAGAGAGAGAAATGCGGGGAGAGGGGAGGGAAGAGGGGAATAGAGAGAGAGAGAGGGTGTGAGAAAGAGAGAGAGGGTAGGAAGGAGAGGAGGGAGAGTTAGAGAGAAAGAGAGAGAGGGTAGGAGGGAGAGAAGGAGGGAGAGAGAGAACTGTGGAAGAGGGGAGGGAAGAGGGGAATAGAGAGAGAAAGAGAGGGTGTGAGAGAGAGAGAGAGAGAGAGGTATAACGGAGACGGACCCACTGGTTGCCCTCTAGGTTACAGAGAGCTGGTAGTCCCATCCACCAAACTACCAGGTGTGAAACAGGGAAGGGACTCAGGGGGAATGCTAATTTGGTATAGAGCAGACCTAACTCACTCCATTAAATTAATCAAAACAGGAACATTTTACATTTGGCTAGAAATTCAAAAGGAAATTATCTTAACAGAGAAAAATGTCCTCCTGTGTGCTACCTATATCCCCCCACTAGAATCCCCATACTTTAATAAAGACAGCTTCTCCATCCTGGAGGGGGAAATCAATCATTTCCAGGCCCAGGGACATGTATTAGTCTGTGGCGACCTAAATGCCAGAACTGGACAAGAACCTGACACCCTCAGCACACAGGGGGACAAACACCTGCCTGCAGGTGACAGCATTCCCTCCCCCATATGCCCCCCTAGGCACAACTATGACAACATAACCAACAAAAACGGGTCACAACTCCTGCAGCTCTGTCGCACGCTGGGTATGTACATAGTCAATGGTAGGCTTCGAGGGGACTCCTATGGTAGGTTCACCTATAGCTCATCTCTTGGCAGTAGCACTGTAGACTACTTTATCACTGACCTCAACCCAGAGTCTCTCAGAGCGTTCACAGTCAGCCCACTGACACCCCTATCAGACCACAGCAAAATCACAGTCTACTTGAACAGAGCAATACTCAATCATGAGGCATCAAAGCCAAAGGAACTGAGTAACATTAAGAAATGCTATAGATGGAAGGAATGCAGTTTGGAAACCTACCAAAAAACAATTAGGCAACAGCAAATTCAATCCCTTTTAGACAACTTCCTGGGTAAAATGTTCCACTGCAATAGTGAAGGTGTAAACTTGGCAGTAGAAAATCTTAACAGTATATTTGACCTCTCAGCTTCCCTATCAAATCTAAAAATCTCAAATAGAAAACCGAAGAAAATGAACAACAATGACAAATGGTTTGATAAAGAATGCAAAAATCTAAGAAATAAATTGAGGAACCTGTCCAACCAAAAACATAGAGACCCGGAAAACCTGAGTCTACGCCTTCACTATGGCGAATCACTAAAACAATACAGAAATACACTACGGAAAAAGAAGGAACAGCACGTCAGAAATCAGCTCAATGTAATTGAAGACTCCATAGACTCTAACCAATTCTGGGAAAATTGGAAAACACTAAACAAACAACAACACGAAGAATTATCTATCCAAAATGGAGATGTATGGGTAAACCACTTCTCCAATCTTTTTGGCTCTATAACAAAGAATAAAGAACAAAAACATATACATGATCAAATACAAATCCTAGAATCAACTATTAAAGACTACCAGAACCCATTGGATTCTCCAATTACCTTGAATGAGTTACAGGACAAAATAAAAACCCTCAAACCCAAAAAGGCCTGTGGTGTTGATGGTATCCTTAATGAAATGATCAAATATACAGACAACAAATTCCAATTGGCTATACTAAAACTCTTTAACATCGTCCTTAGCTCTGGCATCTTCCCCAATATTTGGAACCAAGGACTGATCACCCCAATCCACAAAAGTGGAGACAAATTTGACCCCAATAACTACCGTGGAATATGCGTCAACAGTAACCTTGGGAAAATACTCTGCATTATCATTAACAGCAGACTCGTACATTTCCTCAATGAAAACAATGTACTGAGCAAATGTCAAATTGGCTTTTTACCAAATTACCGTACAACAGACCATGTATTCACCCTACACACCCTAATTGACAACCAAACAAACCAAAACAAAGGCAAAGTCTTCTCATGCTTTGTTGATTTCAAAAAAGCCTTCGACTCAATTTGGCATGAGGGTCTGCTATACAAATTGATGGAAAGTGGTGTTGGGGGTAAAACATACGACATTATAAAATCCATGTACACAAACAACAAGTGTGCGGTTAAAATTGGCAAAAAACACACATTTCTTCACACAGGGTCGTGGGGTGAGACAGGGATGCAGCTTAAGCCCCACCCTCTTCAACATATATATCAACGAATTGGCGCGGGCACTAGAACAGTCTGCAGCACCCGGTCTCACCCTACTAGAATCCGAAGTCAAATGTCTACTGTTTGCTGATGATCTGGTGCTTCTGTCACCAACCAAGGAGGGCCTACAGCAGCACCTAGATCTTCTGCACAGATTCTGTCAGACCTGGGCCCTGACAGTAAATCTCAGTAAGACCAAAATAATGGTGTTCCAAAAAAGGTCCTGTCACCAGGACCACAAATTCCATCTAGACACCGTTGCCCTAGAGCACACAGAAAACTATACATACCTCGGCCTAAACATCAGCACCACAGGTAACTTCCACAAAGCTGTGAACGATCTGAGAGACAAGGCAAGAAGGGCCTTCTATGCCATCAAAAGGAACATAAATTTCAACATACCAATTAGGATCTGGCTAAAAATACTTGAATCAGTCATAGAGCCCATTGCCCTTTATGGTTGTGAGGTCTGGGGTCCGCTCACCAACCAAGATTTCACAAAATGGGACAAACACCAAATTGAGACTCTGCATGCAGAATTCTGCAAAAAATATCCTCCGTGTACAACGTAGAACACCAAATAATGCATGCAGAGCAGAATTAGGCCGATACCCACTAATTATCAAAATCCAGAAAAGAGCCGTTAAATTCTACAACCACCTAAAAGGAAGCGATTCCCAAACCTTCCATAACAAAGCCATCACCTACAGAGAGATGAACCTGGAGAAGAGTCCCCTAAGCAAGCTGGTCCTAGGGCTCTGTTCACAAACACAAACACACCCCACAGAGCCCCAGGACAACAGCACAATTAGACCCAACCAAATCATGAGAAAACAAAAAGATAATTACTTGACACATTGGAAAGAATTAACAAAAAAACAGAGCAAACTAGAATGCTATTTGGCCCTAAACAGAGAGTACACAGTGGCAGAATACCTGACCACTGTGACTGACCCAAACTTAAGGAAAGCTTTGACTATGTACAGACTCAGTGAGCATAGCCTTGCTATTGAGAAAGGCCGCCGTAGGCAGACATGGCTCTCAAGAGAAGACAGGCTATGTGCACACTGCCCACAAAATGAGGTGGAAACTGAGCTGCACTTCCTAACCTCCTGCCCAATGTATGACCATATTAGAGAGACATATTTCCCTCAGATTACACAGATCCACAAAGAATTCGAAAACAAATCCAATTTTGATAAACTCCCATATCTACTGGGTGAAATTCCACAGTGTGCCATCACAGCAGCAAGATTTGTGACCTGTTGCCACAAGAAAAGGGCAACCAGTGAAGAAC